>NC_136483.1:123118843-123393843 GCF_053919585.1 Euprymna scolopes
TTTACAAGTCCTACATAATGAAATAATAAGAGCATAATATCAGGTGTTATGTAATGGTGTAAGAATGAAAATTATCAATCCAGATAAAGAAGATTTCAAGTCAGGAAAGGAAATCAAAGTGGCTAAGAAAGTGGGATTTATAGTGACCACAGTTAATAGAGGTTTCATTTTTCTTATTAAGGAGTTTATCTCTTTATTTAAATCTGAAAATAAATAGTTTTTTGCTTAGGCAAAGGTAGCATGGTGAGTTAAGGGATTTGCAAGTGCTAGTTTTCCTTAGAATGTCCCATTTGACAACTTGTGTTAAATTCTGTTCCTTTAAATTCCTATAGTATGTGACAATTGTTCTTGTATTTTGAGTTGTTAAATGAAAAGTGTTACCAGCCAGCCATAGTATTTACTTATATTTTGAGTTGTTAAATTAAAAGTGTTACCAGCCAGCCATAATATTTACTTATACGGGGATTTTCCTCAGTTGTGATGGTTGCTTTGTATACTATGGATTTGATTAAACAATTGCGTTCAAGTGGACATTCAGGTTTGTTTAAACAATTACAGTATCTAGTGTTGTTGAGTTCAGATATATTTGTCTCTTAATATTTTTCTATTGCGTTTTTTGATAATTTTCTCAAGGTTATCACAACTATAACTTAGTTTGACAGTGTTTTTGTTAAAAATTTTATGGAGGATGTTCTTTGGTGGGAAATGTATTTTTATCAGATTGATGAATTTTTTCCTATGTTAGTATATAAGGTTATAGAGAGGGGTGAACCAAAGGCTTTTCCTTTTCCTATTGTTAGAGCTTTTTTTATTTGATAATGTCGTGGTATACTCTATTTGAGTGTTTTTATATCCACTATCTTTAAGGGCTTTATTATAAAGGTTTTTATGATATTGAAGATTTCTTTGTTAGATGAGTTGTCACTAAGTCTTTTATCTAATAGATTTTAGGATATGTTTAATCACTGATTTTGGGTGGTTGGACATATTATCGTTTCTATATGGTTCATAGGATTGTTTTATCAGATTGAAAGTAACGTCAAGGAAATGCACTACTTTTAGATTTGAGTTAATGTCGACCTTAAGATTAATTCTTTTAAATTCTCTAAGTATAGTTTTTTTTAAGTTCTCACGTTTTGGGCCATTAGAGTTATTTACTACCATTAGATCCTCATTCCTGTAGAGTCAACATTCTTAGTGATATTATACAAAATGTGCAGGCCCACTAAGTCAGTCATTTTAGCCGAGTCAATGGATACATCAAAAGAACCTGCTTGGTCCTTTTTGGTCCATTGTTCATTTTTACTAATTAATTATTTCTACATCTCTTGATAATATCAATTTCGGTTTTCGCAATGTTGGAAAGAACTGAGGCAAACTCCATCACTTCCTCAAAAAGATGGATAGTAATAGAAGGGTTGTAGTTTTCGATATTAAATTGAATAAAAAAACATTTACACTTGTTTTTAATACTAGAAAACCAACTAATTACTTCAGTAGTATTTACCCAGAGATTTAACTTATACGCAGATTTAATTTCGTAATTGAGTATTTCAAGTATCTTTCTGCTAATTTTTCCTATTTCAGGTTTAGTTGTTGATGAGTGTAGTTGCTGGTTTATTCCTGAAGTTTGGCTTATGATATAAAATAATAGAGTTTGGCTTATGATATAAAATAATAGAATAAAATAATATACAGAGTTTGGCTTATGATATAAAATAATAGAGTTAGCAAATTAAAGACAATCCTCCTTATTTAAGGAGGATTGTCTTTAATTTGCTAACTCTATTATTTTTAAATTGTCTGTTGTTGTTTTGCTATCACAGTTTATTTTATTTATAAGGTCTGATTTAGATTTTTTTATAATTTTTAGTGATGTTTTGTTCAAGCAATTTGTGGCACTCTTGTTTAGTTTATAAACATTTTGATGTTTTATCTGCCTTAACTAGAATATGTTTAGGTTTGTTAATTTCCTTGACGGTAAGATCCAGTTTTCTTTGGAGGTGGTTTTTGATTTTATGAAAGGTAATTTCCTTGACAATATCCACTAAATCCTTCTCAAATAAATCCAGTTGTTCAACATGGAGTGTGGTATCCTGGTTTCTAAATCTGAAATAATCCATATTGTAATCCGAATGGTCTTTATCAGATTTATGCAGAAAGAAGTTTGCTTTCTATTTCATTTGTCTCAGTAATTCCTCTATCTTCATTGTAAGGACTAGAAAGTAATTCTAATTATTTGTGATTGGGATGTTCTTCAGAGATGTGTGGAAGTTAATTCTCTCCATGTCCATATGTAATGAACTAGCATTGTAGAGTGCTTGACACTGAATGAGCTGATATTCCAAGTTAAAGGTATTCAGGAGATAAAACCCATGAATTAAAATGAGGTTCTTTTTTTCTTTTTTTTTCATTTTTGTCCTTTTCTCTTTCTTCTCTTTTTTTTCCTTTCAATCTCTAGAGTCTAAAATGTCACTTAACCCCCACTTCTTCTTCCTGAATTTAAAGTTTTTATTTTATTTTTTAAAATATCTCCTATATTTCTTCAGTTAAGAACCAGACTTCTCCACAGGAACACAGGCTTTATTAAGTCGCCCGAAGAAGTGCAGTAAATTATATATATATATATATATATATATATATATATATATATATATATATATATATATATATATGTTCCCGTGGAAGTGTTCCACCCAGCTCGAGTGGACACTAGTTAGTATTTTGGCGCAGTTACCCTTACTTGAGACTGAATAAAAGCATTGATGTATGAATATACGTATGTATGTCAGGTCATGTCATATGCTACTGGTACCATGTAACCCAGTACTACCTGCCTCATGGTTGGGTCACCGGTGACTAAACTGGTTCCCCGACAAGACTTATTTGATGAGGAGGACGGGCAGTCTCCCTGAAGGATAAAAAACAAGACCTTTCAAAGGGCGAATGAACGGCCAACTAACCGTGTGTGTTTGTGTGTATGTATGTGTGTTTGGGTGGAGAGGGCTCCCATAAGCCGTGGTGAAGGCAACCTTTCTAGGAGAAGCAAATCCCTGATTTAAAAAACCATAAAGCGGGAGACCAGTACCCGCATTAAGCTGGTCTGCAGATTAACTTGTTGCTGGCTATCTTGCTATTGCTTGTTGCTGGATCTCAACCGAAAGAGAGACTTAACTGTCGTACAAAGCTAAGACTCTGTAACATCATCTGTGTATAGATACTCCCTCAGGCATTTGTCTATAAAAATGGTCCTGTGGCAATGGAAGTCATTTTTGGCTCACGGACTTTAAGTGTTTGAGGGAGCGGCACTCGTCTGACAAGACGTTGCAATCATCATGTATGTAATTATATATACATGTGGGTGTGTATGCAAATAAGGTATGTGTGCATGTGTATATATTTATATATAAGTATGATATTAGTATATATGCATAGTTTTTAAGTTTATTTTCATTTTTTTTTGCGGTTTCTCTGTACTTTCTCAATTTTCCATTTTGTCATTGACTAATGAGAAATTGAATGTTCGGTGATAGTAATTTTTGCTTTACTCATAAGTTAGAAATAAAACGTCTGTTTCCTCTTTTTAAAACACTTGGAATCAGGGTTCATTATAATGTCAGGATACATCCTAGTTAAAAGCTGAAAGTGGCCAACTGACATCCCAGTCAACTCCAATTCCTCCTTCCATTCTCTACTCAATTATTCGTTTTTGTCAACTACATATATATGTTTCCTCTTCTTTCAAGTGTTTCACTTCTTTCCTCCTTTTTTCTAATGAATACATACTATTGACTTGACACAAAACGATCTCAAATAACCCCATCGATCGACACGACACGATCCTGAACAATACCATCAAATTTACATGCCACAACATGATCACAAACGCAGTAACACAGATCAATCTTTTTCAACTGCCCCTGAATGACTTATTAGCTTGTTTTTTATAGCTGTTGGACGAAACTTAATCATCACTGTTGGTAAGATGGATGTAGCTCATTGGTAGACTTTGGATTTGCAATCAAAGACCCCAGATTTGCATTTCCCCGCAGGCAGGCCTGACTCATACACTGGCACAACACAATTCTTGTGCATGCTCGTCACACTCCTCCCTGATCTCAAGATTGCACAAATGACAATGTTGGGCAGGCTGTTTTCTCCTAGTACTTCACCGTAATGGTACAGGCTCAGGAACTTCCTCATTAGTGCCTTCGTCTGTCGCATTATTAAACTCTTCCTGTTCTGGATCCTTAGGTGCATCATCTTCTGAGGAGATTTCTTCATCTGGTTGTTCGTTCAACAGTAGGGCTTTGTTATCTGATGAAGTGAATTCATCACTGATTACACAATTATGTCAGCATGCTGGGTGCACATCCTTTATGTAGCATGGTGTTCCATCAACTGAGATCGGGTGTTGGCTATTGGTTTTTTGTCATCGTTCCTGTGCCGAACTGCGGCGTACTGTTGATTCTTCACCTAAACTGCATCTCCCTCCTTGTATGGATTAGCAAATGTCTTGACACAGATCCTATAATTGTATAGCATTGCCAACTTGTCATCGTAAGGTGTGATGTTGTGCCAGTTCACTGCCTCTGAGATGATGCAGTAAGTTGGTCAGCTTTGTTATCGTGAGATTTAACGAGTCCTACATCGATTGTCAGTGCATATTGTGAGGCCAAATCTCAGAGTGTGGAGAGGCAATGCCTAATTAACATTTTCGAGGCTGCTTTAGTGTGCACTCTCATCTGTCTGGACAAGGTGTCAGTTATCCACCAATATACACAAGCAGAGTCAATTCGTAAATGTATGGTTTTGGCTTTTCACCGCAACACAAGGTTGCCACCTCGCAGCACAGCATCAAGCTCAGCTAAATTTATATGCTTGTTTTCATACATTGCTTGGAGCCAGCTTGTGTATTCTGTCATAGAACCATTGCTTTCCACAACCATGCCTGTGGCAATGGAACTAGTGTCCATCCAAACTGTAACATCATCCTGGGCTGTTCTCAAGCAAATGTCTTCGATCATCAGTGCTAGAAGAGGGTCTCGCACTTCACATCCCATTCAGTTGTAATCATATTTTCCCTTCATTTTACAAACGCTGTGGTAACATGTAACCAGTCACACACTGGGAAATCACCAGTCAGTTTCCCACACGCTGAAAATACAATTTGGCGAGTAAGTCTATCAGGCACTGTTGGAAGGTCACTTCCACGCTGCTATAACAATTTTCCATGCTCCTCCTGGACACATAATCCCAACACATGTTCCTTGACATGGCTTGCAGAACACACAATTTCATTCACAAAAATGTTGTCAATATACGAAGATGTTTTATCCTGGCTGAGAATGCTATTAACAATGGCCTGTATTATTAAAGGGACAATGTTAAGCCCAAATCCGAGGCGGGTGAGACAATATCGCTGTCCTTTGATCCCTACTGTTTGGAACGGCTAAAGAGATTTGTTAACATTTTAAAATAGGTTTGGCATAAATCCAGCACTGCAACGTTTGGTCCCTGCTGTCATCATTCCCTCAGTTTTTGTAAGCAAACATCCATGCACACCCACATACTCATTTAGGTCCAGATAATCCATAACAGGCTGAATTTTCTGTTTGTTCTCCTGCACAACAGCCATGAGGAGGATTAGTTTTTTGGAGGGCCAAGTTCATCCTTAGGATATGGCAGCAGCCGGCCATTATTGATCCACATCTGCAGTTCATGATCATATTCCTCACGAATTTGTGTTAGGGCTGTATACTCTGCAAGTCTATTTCTCAACGTAAGTTGAGGTTGGTCGCCAGCCCATTTCCACGATGTGGTCCATTTCCGAGTGTTCTGTTCATACTCTGCAGAGAAGTCAGGCTCGATGGTGGTGATAGCAGCAAAATTGGTTTTGCTGAAATGTGAAAAAATTACCTCACCTGCATTAGACACAGCTACTCCTCCCACATGCTTGATTGCATCCAGCCCAAGCAATAAATCACATCCCAGTAAGTATCCATCCACAACTAAGACTTCTATGCTAATGCTCTGCATTGCACCAAGGTTCACTTGCACCACTCCTCCTTTTCTACAGCAACTAAGTGTGCTTTCATCTGCTTTGAGGACAGGGGTCACTTTCTTCATCAATTTCTTGCAACATGACTTACGGACTAGTAACTGTGTGCATCCAGTATTCACTGGAGCTGTACATGGTAGTCCATTAATGTGAACAGTTAATAACAAGCTATGCGCCATTTAAACTAGTTTGGAGGATGAGATTGGCACTGAATTCTCCCCCTCCCCCTTGCTCATTTCCCAGACAAAATCGAGCAGTGTGCCTATGCCACTGACATCAATAACACATGATATTTTTCCAAGTTTTGACACCAACATCTCTGCTTGTCACACTATTCAGTAGACAATTGCTGGCCCTATGATTGTGCCCATTACAATTATAACACCGCTGTGAATTATTTGTTTCCTTAGGTGTGATTTGTGTTAAGCATGCAGCTAATGCAGGTTGCTCTGGAACTCCTGTGCAAACTTTTTAAAATAGCACGAGTGCACGCCAGCACATCTGACAGATCTAAGTTATCTATGTGGGAGGATGCTCCTAACAAGTCTTCCGCATGTTCAGGCAATTAAGCAATGAATGACACACTCCACTATTGACGGTCTAGATTCACTGCCATCAAATGCTGGTATGAGGTTTGGGTTGAAGGCTATAGTAGCTGAAATAGTTTGTTGCTTCATGAAGGAAGAGAGAACATGAATATAAATATGTATATGTGTTGCTATTACATGTGGCAGCACAGTCCTGAACAAGTTCGTCCACAAAATCCCAAACACCTTTGAGGATTCAGTACAACACGATTCTGAACGATACCATCAACTCGACATGACACGATTCTGAACACCACCATCGATCAACACGACATAATCCTGAACAATACCGTTGAATTGACACGACACAATCACGAATGCAGTTACACAATCTTTTTCAACTGTTCTTGAATGACTTATAGCCATTGTTTTTTATAGCCATTGTTTTTTATAGCCATTGTTTTTATAGCCATTGGATGAAACTCAATTATCGCTGTGGGTAGACTTTTGATTTGCAATTGAAAGATCCTGGGTTCACTTTTCGCTGCAGGTAGGCCCAACTCATACACTGGCACATAATTCCTGTGTGCTTCCACGCATGTTCGTCACATCAGGTGACACTCTATATGCAATTACAAATTATTTAGAACTTCTGATGATATGAGAGCATGCTACCACATGCAAGGATTAAATAAAGTGTTCTGTTTGAAATTCTGTGCAGATTTTTGAGTTTGACAAGATACTCCTGAAATATATCAGAGGTTACATTGAACAAAACGTTCGAACAACATTTACGATGAGAACCGTAGTTCAAATAATCATATGTAAATTATGTTTGTTTCTTTTCTTCATTTTGAGATTTCTTCAAAGGAAGAAATGTGATGGATGTTTTTTGTTTATCTGTTCATATTTGATACATTAATTCAAATGTTTTTGAATACATCATTTCAAATTAACATTTTTAATGGAAATACTGTGTGTAACTTTTGGTTGGGGATATTATGTCAAAATTTAGTCATAGATATAAAAATAATTCGAATACATAATGAGACTCAAACAGATTAAAAACAGATTAAAAACAAATTAGAAACAGATTAAAAACAGATTAGAAACAGATTAAAAACAGATTAAAAACAGATTAGAAACAGATTAAAAACAGATTAAAAACAGATTAGAAACAAATTAAAAACAGATTAAAAACAGATTAGAAACAGATTAAAAACAGATTAAAAACAGATTAGAAACACATTAAAAACAGATTAAAAACAGATTAGAAACAGATTAAAAGCAGATTAGAAACATATTAAAAACAGATTAAAAACAGATTAAAAAAAGATTAGAACTCAACTAAGAATTCTTCATTTTACACACTCATACATAAGACACACAATTCATACTTTTTAATGTGTGAGTGCCGATTCAACACGAGCAAAAAATAATAAATGAATAAATCATCCGATGTTTGTGAAAATGTGGAAATGTTCTTGAAAAAAGTGTTCTGGCATAAATGCTATGTTTGTAACTTGTATAGTCGCTAGGACTTTATATATATTTTTAAAATAGTCTGATAAGATTTGAATTAAAACATGTAGTGAAAAACAGGAGAGAGAACTCTTTCTCTGACTGAGGCAGAATGTCATTTTTGTATAGTCGCTAGGACTTTATATATATTTTTAAAATAGTCTGATAGGATTTGAATTAAAATGTGTAATGAAAAGCAAGAGAGAGAAATATTCTCTGACTGAGGCAGAATGTCATTTTTTTGCATAAAAATGTGTCTTTCTATTTTTTTTTTTTTACGAAAGGAAAATAAAGTTTGTTGTTTTAATCTGTTCCATGAATATATCTGATGCAACTTAAAGTTATATATTTTTTCTTTGGTAATTAATCCAGGGAGATTTATAAGCTTTAGGTGCAAGATGTGCAAAATCATATTAATGGTTTGATGTCAGAAGATGAAGCAAGCGATTGTGGTGCTGGTCTGAACTGAACCGACTGATTAGCTTTCGTGTGCGTTGCCTTTTTATGTGTTTTGATCGGTTCCAGGAGAAAGCTATCAGAAAAAAGAATTTAATAAGTGTTTTCTCTGAGTGTTGATCTGATAACAAACGGGTACTGCCAAGTACTACATATGTACGAAAAGGCAAAGTTTTAGTTTTTATACCCACAGAATTTGTGTCGGTGTATATAACAGATGTACGTGCAACTGGAACACTTCTTGTCCAGCCACTTTAATGTCTCTGGCATGTCGCTACAGAACTATTCTTTCCTTTTTTTGAGATTTTTTTTTCTTGTACGTATCTTTTTCTGCAATGTTTTTTAAATTGGAATTCTGTCTTTTTAAATGTTGTGTCAAATGTTTACATTGGTCGGATGAGCATTTCATTAAATTTGTTACTTTTTTGTGAAACTAAAACGAAAAGGTTTACATTTATTTCCAAATTATTTGTGAATTTATTTCAATTATTTTTTTTTTAAATTGATAATTATATTTTTACATGTTTGTAGGCAGCATCTTATTATTGCAGCAGGTTTGGTTTTGAACCCTATGCATATAAAGGTCTTGAGACAAAAAGCCGAAAAGTCGCTGCTCATGTCATCAAGCAAAACAAGGTAAATATGACGAAAAATTCTGTTTTTCTTTAATATTTTGATCCATGTTGTGCACCTTTCATCTCTATTAAGAACAAATAAAATAAGGAAAAAAATGAGATAAGCCCCTCCACTTCCCAACCATATAAAATTAAAGTTTTGGGCTGAAAAAAGATGACAGTGATTTTCTTCTGTCTTCTTTTTTTTTTTTTTTTTTTTTTTTTATTACATTTTCACCCCAAACAAGGCACATTGCCACTTTGGTGTAGGGGGCTACTATCAGGGGAAACATCTACTGGGGTACTATGTAGGGATTAGGGCAGCGAGATGTTGGTTCACGTTGCACTTGAACTTATGCATGTCAGTACAGTTGGGGAAACAGTGGCCTGGAATGGAATTCCAAAGTCTAGCAGTTCTGGGGCTGTCTTCTATTAGCAATCCCTTCTATTCAATTTGAATTCTTCATTTATGTTTTTAATGCTGTGGTTAACATTCCTGTCTTTCACAATTCTTTCAGACAGAGAAAGATAAACAAGATACTGGTAAGAAAAATGGATAATATTCTGGTCTTGGATAAATAAGGTTCTCTATTTAATTTTTTTCTCTAATGAAAGCAAATCCAAAAATCCTCTCATCAGAAGATGGAAACTGACAAATTTCAGCCAATAATCGTATGGGAAAATCATGTGACACTTGATCATGTGACACTTGATGGCATTAATTTCTCATTTGGGATTTTTTATGTGAATTTGATTCAATAACAAAATTGAAAAGAGCTGCACCTGAGGATTTTACTTTGAAGCTCAGGGACAGATTTGCATATAGGTGTGAAGGAAGGTTTTACACTCCACATTTGGAGACAGGAGAGCAGTTCAGAATTTTGCATGTTTATGATAGGGTGGCAGGTGTTGGGGTGGGGGTAAGCTTTGATCTCCAGAAAAGTGAAAGATATAAAAGGTCAGTGAGGTAGATGGGTGGCACACTTTGGCTTTGTAAAAATAGCCTAAGCAGGCCGGGCCATCGGTATCCCCCCTTCCCCATTAAGCATGTCTTAGGTGATTGTAAAAAGGGAAAGTAAAACTTGTGAAAGTTTGTAGGAATGAAGTGCACCATATCTCACCTTAACTCATGAGACAAATTTTGGGGGACATATCCTCGACTGATATAGAACCAGTAAACATTTTGATTGTAATAGAAGAAAAAACAGCTTTCTGATATATTCAGTAATTTTTAAAAGATCGATGCCTGATGGTTAACTAATTTGCATATTGCTTTACAAAACGAACTCTCATTGATTAACTATTTAAGTGGAAGTATTTTTCTTATTCGATGATCGTTTCCATTTTACTATTGCTCACAGTTTAATTAACACATGTTTAATATATCGTGGATGAATGCTTAGACCTTTGCGTGAAAAGATATCTAGATTATGCATTAAAAACAAATCCCACACCACTAGCACATACATAGACAAAGCAAAGAAAATAAATCAAGATAAATCCCCCCCCAAACATATTACTTTTTAGAATACTATTTTTAAAAAATAATTTTATTACAATATTAAAGTTCTATCATAATCATTTTGCTTGTATCGTAAATATGCTAACCATTTTATTCGTTTATTAAATAATAAATCAAAAACAAACACCATCCTACCTCACTTTCACCACAATGACAAAGCAAACAGTAAGTATTATCACCTCCAAATAAAAAATTAACTTGAAAAAATTATTTAAAAAGTGCATTTAATCTGTGGTGTATTTATAATGTTGAATCATTTGTTGCACTAGCAGTAAGATTAAAATGACTACTTCATATTTAAGACCGAAGTCAGTTTTCTAATATAATGTTTTGATTGATAGCCAAAAGTTAACTAATTTTTACATTGCTTTGTAGTTTTTTCAGGCAACACTGTAGGTTGTATATACAAAAGAAATTCATTTTTTGCTTACAAGTAAACACTAACATAACTTCAACATTTTTTTTTTTTTTTGCAGTCATAGGCGATCTTCATTCCAAGTCCTCACTCAGCTTGTTGTCTGTAGCTTAATTCTCGGCCAGTCTGTGTAAACAAACTTGATATAGTCCACAATGATGCTGGTTTAAACAAAGCAAAATCTCATGTATGACATGAAAAGAAACTGGAATCTTAAAAAGATCTTTATCATTCAAGTAATTATAGAAACAACTGAACTCATGAAAAAGAATTTCAAAAATTACTTGCCAAATAATATACCCAGTGAACCAAATGCAAGAAAAATACAAAACAATTACGACGGTTAGAATTTTTAAAAAAATCTCTCGGGTCTGAATGTCTGAGTAAGATGAATGGCCCAATTCCCAACTAAAACAAAATACTAAGAAAATAAAAAAGATAAAACATATTTAGTTGCTGGATTGTTTATTTATGCTGTCCATGCATTTGCTCTTATCGTGATCAAATACAAATGTTTGTGATAGTCGTTGCTATTGCTGTCAATGTCTATACTGTCAGGTTTTGGTTCTTATCTCCACGTTCCAGTTTTCTTTTCTGACTATGACGCCGGTTGTAGTGGGGTTGCTTTCTATGGCCTCTACTATGAGTTCTATTTTGAGGACCTACAGCATCTGGCCCAGTGCCCCTTGTTTCCACATGCAGAACATTCATCATGGTATGCAGGACATTGTCGTGGCTTGTGGCAGATGTTACAGTTCTTGCATTTTCTGCCCCAATGTATGCTGTGAATTTTTTCGCTTTGTGACCCGCAGATTTGTTGCAGTTGGTTATTTCTGGCTAAGAGGGCTTAAATTTTCTGCCTTCGGCAAGGGCATTACCAATCTTGTGTCCTTTGGATTTGCCATAAAGTTAATTCCTGAAGGCATCATATTGTATGGAGGCAATAATTAGTTCAATGATCCTCTTCTGCAGTTCTTCTTTGGAAAAAATCGCACTTTAGTGCAAGTGTCCTAGTTATGAAGTCGTCTAAACTTTCATCAGTTTTTTTGCCTATACTGCATTAAATGTAGCCTGTGGATTCGGAAGTGCACATTAGTGTTGGTTTGTGCTACATAGAACTTTCATAATTTTTGTGCTGACCGTTTTTCTTTTTCTGTCAGACCACTGGCGTTAAGCCGTTTTAAACTTTCATCATTTATGCCACGATTTTTCTGGCTTGTTTCACTGTGTTATGTCCTCATCCTCTAAATACATTTTTTGTTTAAACAGTGATATCATTTCGCTAAGGTCAAGGTCAGACCATTGCATCTCTGGTAGACGGGCTGCCATTTTATTAAGGCTCTTGTTTCAGCAGGTTGTCAAGGTCAAGGTCGTTTGGCCTTTTCATAGTACATTGTGTATTAGATTAAATGAAAAGTTACGCTTTGTTTGATACACGAAAAGTTTTTTTTTTTTTTTTTTTTACTCACGAGAAACATTCAGTCGAGAGTGACAATATGGCTGGCGTTGTCGTAGTTTTTTGTGTTGGTTTGTTCTTGTTTCTTTTCCGTACGAAAGATTGTCCGGGCTTTTGTACGTGTAAGTAGTCCTCCTTTGTTTGTGTTTCTGTTTTACCGCTTGCCAACATGAAGTAATATTTATAATAAGGAATGAAGACGAAGCCTGATTGAGGAAGGGCCAGAGCAGTGTGTTTATTTTCTAAGGTACAGAAACCGGTAGTCCCACACGTATAAGTGCGCCCACATTATATGATGTTTCATATTACAACAAAGCTTGACCGGCACCTGGTGTAAATCACCGGAATATGCCAAGCACCACTGATCAAATCTTAAAAATGCCAGGAAACATAACATTCATCAGAGAAATAAATGAAAAACAATAAACTAAAACAACAACTTACTATAAGTTACATGAATAAATTTTTTTTTCAAGAAAAAGTTTTAAACATTTTTTTTTCAAGAAAATTTTAAGGAAAATAATTTATTTTTTTAATGGCTATTTTAAGATTTTTGTTTATTTATTCATTTTTTTTCTATAAATGTTTTAAGATTTTCCTTAAAATTCACTAACAAAAAATGTTGCTATTTATTACAAATAGCAACATTTTTTGTTAGTGAATTTTAAGGAAAATCTTTTTGTAAGTTGTTCATATTTGTTTACTTTTTTTTCAAGAAAAGTTGTAAGAATTTTTTCTGGAGGAATAGAGTGAAAACTGCTAATTTTTTATTTTTATTTTTTTCATTGCCATTTTTTTGTTGGGGAGGAAACTGGTAGGAAACAAGGAATAACAAAAAAAAAAACATAATTTTGTAAAAATAAGTTTTTCTTTATTTGCTGTATTTGCGCGCACACAACTTGTTATATTGCATATTTCATTAACAACTTAATTGCTAAATATATCCATTTTAAAATAAAGAGTGTGAAAAGACAGCAGATGATGGCAAAGTGGGATTTTCAGTGTGTCATATCCATCAAAGACCTAGAGTTGTGCCAAGGAGTCTCCCAATGTTGTGTTTCCTTCTATTAAAGGCAGACCTGCTGATCTCCACCATATTAGGCCTGCTCCGGCGTCTGCAGTAATTTGTCCATCATAGATAAATTCATTGCCATGTGCTGCGCCATGATTAAAATTAAAAACTAATTTTTTTTTGTCTTCCAATTCATCAAAAGTCATCTGCTTCTTGTTGGCTAATCATGTTTCCTGTCACTTTTTGATTGGCTGATCAACTTGACCAGCGCTTGGCATATCCAGACGATTTGTATAAGTTTCTTGTCCAGCCCTACTCAACATTTACGAAAATCCGATTCTTAATATACACCAGTTCCAATTTTTTTATTTCCTCTAATGCATTCCACATTTGAATGATCAAGCTTTAAGATTTGCAGAAACTTTCAATTGGAAAGTGATGTCATTCAGACAAAGGGTATTTAAAACTCGATGTTGATAAAAACAAATCAAAATCTTCCAGTGGGGCAATAAACAAATGAATTTATTTTCTTGCCAATCTTAATTGACAACATAAAAACTGTTCGAATTAAACAATTTGAATATGAATTTCATTTTAATTTCAGATTATTTTCGTGCTGCAATCGATGTTGGAACCAAACGATCCAGCAGGTAAAAAAGTTTTATTTAGAGTTTTGCTTACAATTGATTTATTCTTAGTGTGTCCAGCCAAAAGTTGGAAACTACATAAGATACATTTACAAACATTTTATTATCAGATTTTATGTAACTAGATTATTGTAAAAAATATTTAGTAATATTCATTTCCTTGGAGTGATCAATGATGAAATTAATACACGAGAGATATATAGCTCAGTTTGTAATTCTTTAAAACTATTGGGAGACATTTATTCTTGGAATCTTCCATTCAAAGATAAAAATGCCAGAAATATGCCAAATTAAAGCTGTGTTGGCTCTCATTGCATGATGAAAATCATCAAAAACAGCTTGCAGCAGAGAAAAAATCTCCCTGCAAGATCGAGCGAGAGTTAAGCTAATTTACATATAAATCGATGCACACAAAGAACAAAGAGCATAAAACCGGTTGACGTCTAAAAGGCAAACAGACACATGCTCTCTGAGTATTTACCATGACGAACGGACCTCACTAAAAGCTGAAAGAGTTTTGTTTGTCTAAATTTGGTAATTTTCACTTCAACTTATTACAATAAGGGTTACTGCATTGGTAGACAATATCTTGAGGATAAGGTTAAATTTTAAGAAGTCTGATTTCTGATCATGAATGTGATCTATCAAACTACGCAGGATAGTACCATTAAAATGTGTTGATCACAACATATAAACGTGAAGAGATCGAACAGATTTCAACAGTTTAAAAATTGTAAATAATGATTTGCTTTTGTTATTTTTGAATAAATGATTCAGTTTTTTTTTTCTTTTTAAATAATAACACTACATAATTTGTTCTTTTGTTGCTTTTTTAAAAATAATTTTTGTTTAATCCACAGAGATGGGTGAACATTTGATCAAACATGGTGACGGGGTGAAAGATATTGCATTTCATGTTGAAGATCTGGATGCTATTTTTAAAGTGAGATGAGATTATTTATTTTTATTGAAGTTTAAATTTTAGGGTGAATCTCTGTCCCTTCAATCTAACTCATGGTTAAATTTAGAAAACGTAGTATTCAAAACATAGAAAAAAACGATTTCTTCTATTTGTAGCAGTCAATACTTCAAGTCTGTTGTTGTATGTTAGATATTCTACATTTTATGTCTAAAAATAAGGATACTCCATTTTCTATTTTCGCCTAAGACTTTCTCAGTTGATGGAATAACAGATTAGCATATTTGACTTTAGCGGACAAACATCAACCTTAGGAGTCAAAAACATAAATACAGGAATACATGGCCAAATATGAAGATCAAATGTGTAACGGTATTCTTCATTATACAAAGTTATTTTTCAAAATGTAATTTTCAGTTTGGATGCTAAAGATTTTATCACAAATTATTATTTTTTTTCTTTGCAGAGGGCGGTGGATCGTGGAGCAAGTGTTGTGCATAACCCATGGGAAGAAACAGACGAATTTGGTACAGTGAGGTTTGCTGTGATAAAAACTTATGGTGACACAACTCATACATTTGTTGATCGAAGCAAATATGACGGACCTTTCTTGCCGGGATACAAAATAATTGATAAGAATGATGTACTTCTCACAGGATTGTAAATAATATTCTTTTGTCCTTCCATTAATTGACTGCATGTCTAATTGCATGGTGTGACGGTTAAAGTTGAAACGAAAGAGGGGAATAAGGAATAATGAGGAATGAAGTTGATAAAATAGGAGATGGTCAGGGAAAGTACCTGTGGTAAATGAAAAATAATAGAAAACATGATTAAAAATTTGTGATTTTAGTTGAACTTTTATAAATTCATTATTTTGTAACAATTATTTTATAACTTAATTACTTTATAACTCAATTATTTTATAAATATATTCATTGATTCATTTGAAAGTTTATTAAGTCAATATTTTTCTTTGATTTTTGCTGCTATGTTAAATAAATCTGAGACACAGCTCCAGGAAGTGGCTCCTATGAGCATCACCATTTCTTCAATTGGGTAAAATTGGGATGATCCGAGTTAGTGCTTGATATATATAGTGAACCCATAAATAGTTTAGTGCTGAAAGAAAATTGTTTTCTGAACCCGTCTCATGGTACAAGTTATCCCTCCACTGAACAGGCTTTGTGTCAAAGTTGTTTTATGAAGGGATAATTCTGATACTTGACATTCAAATGCTTTCACTTAAAATGCTGTAAAAACTAAAAGATCAACATGAAATAAAAGATTTTCATTAAAACAAATGAAAAGTAAGACAAATTAAATATAAGCAATTCATTTTCACCTAAATAAAAGCGCTATTCATTAGTTGAGACAGTATTTTTCTAAGACTTATTTTCTTTTTTGTAGGCCAGAAGTGGACTTGAAATTCATCGACCACATCGTAGGAAACCAGCCTCGTGATTCTATGGTGAATGTAACAGAATGGTCAGTTATAAAGAATCTCAAAGCTTTCTTTTTTTTTATTTTTTGCCATAGAAAAAGAGATAAACAAAGATAATTTCATAAAAAGTATTATACATATCAAATTATCATTATGAGATTAAAATTAAACAGTTTTTATCTTTACATTAATGAAAAGTTACATATATATACAGTGATTGTGAAATAATCGTCTAACTATAGTAAAATAGACCAAGAATTCATGGGCTGAATTGAAAATTGATGGTGAATCAACCCTAATTAGTCAGAGATTGAACCTAAGGGGCTATTCTAATTCCAACAGATATAGATTTAAACTATTTTTTATTTACTTTTTAAATAAATTGTTGGTCAGTTGAAATTCTCACGTACCATGAGTAAGACTCTACAATTGTTTTTGGCTTTGCCAAATCCTAAATCTAGATGGAATTATTATTGTTATAACAAGTGTTAGTTTTGTAATTTAATTTTTGAATTGTAAAGCATTAATTTTGTAATTTAATTTTTAAATTTTAATGTGTTAGTTTTGTAATTTAAATTTTAAATTGTAAAGGAATAGTATTGTATAACTTATTGGTTTATGTAAGTCAACTAGTGTTTTATTGCATTATATCTTGAAAAGCAATTTCAATTTTTTAATTTTCTATATTTCTAAAACCCTTAATTGTTTAAATTGCTTGCATTTACTCAGGCACCACTTTATTAAGTAGGATTGGATCAAATATATATGAAAGAGAGAGAGAGAAAAGAGAGATAGATAAACATGTGTGTAGAATTATTTGTATGTACGTATGGGTGTTGTGCATACATGAAAGTATATGTATGTTCATATATGTGTGTGTTTATGTATTATAGGCATGTTTATGCATAGAAGTGTGTGGGTTAGTCTTGGAAATGTCCCCAGCGGTTTGTCATCGACAGCTTGTCTTTTAGGATTCCTTTAAAAAGTTGTGAATTGTTTCTAAAGCAGAAAGATTGCTGTCACTTATCTGAGTGATATATGTGTATGTAAATGTGTTCAAATGTGTTTTTTGAGTAAAAAGGTGACGTATGTGTGTCGGCTATTTTAAAGCAATACTAAAGAATATATGCAGATATAACCATTAAATCACTTTGCTAGTTGAACCCTTCTGTGCATATATATATATATATATATATATATATATATATATATATATATATATATATATATATATATATATATATTATATATATATGCGAATGAAAAGGAAAACCTAAAATAAGTAAATGGTAATCAACATTTCGTCCCTATTTCAGGGGCATCATCAAGATATGGTTAAAAAATGCTGAGGAACCAGGTTATAAACCACATGCGAGTGAAGAGGGAAAGAACTTTTGTTTTTTTATGTATCTTTATTTATATTTATTTGTTAGTTAATACCTTATCAATTTTATTAAAAGTATATAAGAAGAAATGGTTACGGATATATAGAATAGTTACCCAGGATCTACATTCATGTTTTGCTCTTTGATTATTATATATTAATTGTATAATCCTTTTCTCTGCATGATGGTGCTAGTATTTGAAATGAGTGCTGATTCTAGAAGTCTTTGTTTAGCTCTATCTGGAACGAATTTGATGATTTTGCATATGTAAAGCTGAACGAGTGTCCATGTTTAGCACAGTGGGAGAAAAGTGCGTTTAAGGGATTGCCATTCTTTATGTCTCTTCTATGTTCACCGAGTCTTATTTCTAACTTGCATTGTGTTTCTCCTATATACGTCTGGTGGCAGTTATTACAAGGGATAGAGTATGTGCTGGCATTGGCTGTGGAGATTTCGGAGGAGTGTTTAGTGGTTTTTAATGTTTGGTTTATCATGAAAAAACATTGACATACATAACACAACCATGCACAGTTTGGACATAGTTTCCTTGTATACTAATGTCCATCATCAAAATGATATACATGATCAAAACAACAGATAAACAATCAGATGAAACGTTTATTTGTAACATTGCTAAACTTGTATGCTTTAATAAGTTGTGCCTACTATAACCAAAATGTATCAAATCTGTTTGATTTTCAAACTTTAGTTTAATTAATTTTTACTCATAAAATCAAACAATGTGAAAAATGTTTCACAAAAAGATAATCATGTGACACAAGTAATTTGCATAAATTATCATTTTATGTTTGTAATTTGTGATGAGTTGACAATTGCTAAGTATTTGGATTACTTACATTTTGACCAATGTGACTTTTGACTGTCTTCAGGTGTATCTTGTCAAACTTGGAAATTTTTACAGAATTTCACACTTTGTCTAGGTGTAACTTGTTCTCGTTTCATCAAGTCAAAATCATAATTTTTATTTTATTCTTAGTGATGTCTATAGTGAGGATTGAACCTTTAATCTTCAGGAGACTGTCACTTACAACAGATTGTAACTTAACAGCTTTATCCATTACGTCATGTGAACATGAGTTCGACAATAAT
Source organism: Euprymna scolopes (assembly GCF_053919585.1). Lineage (NCBI taxonomy): Eukaryota > Metazoa > Mollusca > Cephalopoda > Sepiida > Sepiolidae > Euprymna > Euprymna scolopes. Next base: position 123,137,933 of record NC_136483.1, read on the forward strand.
TTCTGAGTTTGGCAAGACTCACCTGAAGAAGGGCAGAGATTACATTGACTGAAACATTGTGAAACTAATGATCAAGATAAGAATAGAAGTTGAAATAATCATTTTCATTGGTTGAAATGGATTTTGTTTCTAGATAAATACATTTCTATGCTTCTTTTAATTCTTCTATTTTAGGTATGAGAAGAATTTAATGTTTCATCGGTTTTGGTCAGTGGATGATAAGCAACTTCATACGGAATATTCTGCCCTGCGTTCCATTGTGGTTACGAATTATGAAGAGACCATCAAAATGCCAATCAATGAACCAGCTGATGGGAAACGCAAAAGTCAAATCCAGGTCTGTAAAAAAAAAAAAAAAGAAAGTTTGCTTGTGAATTAAAAATATTCTTTAGCCTAGAGTCAATTTGTATTTTTCAAGTGCTTTTGAATGAGCAACTTAACTAGTTGTCTGTTCATCTGCTGCTCTTTCGTTTCCCTTGTAGCTTCCATAAGAAGATCTCTCCTAGAATGCACACTTGCAAACGATTCGTCTTACTCATGACTCTTCTAGGCAGTTTTTTCCTTTACAGACAACTGTCATTATTCCTTGTTACTGAATTCTTAATCTTCATGATTTTGAAATATGAGAAAATCCAACCATTTTTCAATTGATGAAAAGTCACACTTGCCTTTCCAATTCCCTTACATCTGTACCTGCTCCAAAAATATAGCAAGTTCTCACTCTCATGATGCCAGACTGACTCTTCTGTAGCTGTATTTTTTTCTCTGGATATATGCTCCAACGAATGTCAAGCTTCTTATAACTTTTGCAAGATTTTGCAAAGTACAGAGTATTATACATCAACTGTAGAAATCCCAATATGCTTTGGTAAAATTACTTACCTATATAATAATACACTATGGCAATTTTATGTTCATATGTATGCAGGGTTGCGGAGTCGGATGGTGAAAGTCCGACTCCTACTCCTTGAATTCCTAAAATGCTGACTCCGACTCCGGACTCCTTGACCACTATGTGGAAATCTATTCTGCAGATTCATATACCAACCTCCCACACCTATTGAGCATTTTATAATAACTTTTCATGTATATCATTTTTTATGTTTAACATTCACTTGTATGATAAATATACTCACATATAAACTCTACCAGCTTTACTTATTTATTTAATGTTAACTCCTAACAAGGCATATCACCACTTGGACGAAAAAGGCTACTTTTTGAGACCATGTCTAGGAAAGATTAACAAGATGTAGATTTGTTACATTTAAACTTCTGCATATCAGTACGACCAGGAAAGCAGGTAGCAGGAAGGGAATTCCAAAGTCCAGCTGTTCAAGGGAAGAAACTATTAGAATAGAAAGCTTTTTGGCATCTAGGGACCTCAACAGTGAAAGGGTGAGATCTTATTGTTGAACGGGTTTGTTGGAGATATGTACAGGGTACAAGTGCAACGAGTTCATCAGAACACATTCCATTAAAGCAGGCACAGAGGTGCAAAATTGTGACGATGGGACAAGAGCTGGAGCTTAGTTGATAAAGTGGGACAGATTAGATTGACAACTTTTTTTTTTAACCTATCCAAGATGGAGAGACTAGTGGTAGATGCAACAGCCCAGATGTGCCAAGAATACTCCATGCATGAGCGAATGGTGGCCTTGTAGAGGTACGGGATACCCTCAGGTGTGAGTAGTCTTTTAGCTCGCTAGAGGGAACCCACCATCTTTGCAGCAGTCTTTGCAATGTCCTCTATGTATTTGTTCCAGTTTATATTGTCCACAAAGAAAAATATGGTAAAATAGTCCCAAAAAAGGAGTTTAAAAGTAGAATTCTCAGGTAGGGTGGTTTTTTCATTGATATAAGCGGTTTGAGAGGTGTCTTGTAATTGTTAAAGGAGAGCAGCTTAGTTTTCCTAGCATTAAATATTACCATCCATCTGCGTCCCCATTCAACTACGATCTGGAGGTCATTTTCTAATGATTTTTCCATTGTCTTAGATTTATGTACATCTTTTCTTCTCTAATGCATGTTATAGAGCATTGTATCATCAGCAAATATACCCATCTCGGACACAATATTATCAGAGAGGTCGTTTTTGAATTTCAGGGATAATAATGGTCCAAGGATCGACCTCTGAGACACTCCTGCATTAATGTTATGCTGCTTGGATGTATGTCCGTCAATGACAACCTGTATGCTTCTATTGTCTAAGATAGATTTAATTATATTTAGTATACGTCCAGTTATAATGTACAATTTAATTTTCATTAGCAGTCCTTTGTGCCAGACTTTGTTAAAGGACTTGGATGTATCATGTATCACAGACATGAGAAGGGGTGATTTTTACATCATCTAATGTGGCTTTAGTCCTCATAGGGAAATTTGGGAGAGAGTTGTTTGTTGGCTCTAAGGTGGAGTTAGAGGCAATCGCCAGGACAGCAGTTCCGCCTTTTCCATTACCGTGCATGCAACCTTCTGGTTGTTGCTCAGTAAAGGAATTACTGATTGTCCTTCATTCACTACACTAGTATAGATTTTTCCGAAATGACAAGTCTCTTTGGCGAATCTATGCGTTCCCTGATTATTTCAGCATGCTTTCTTTTGGTTGTCACTATTTCTCACTTACAATGATTTCTAGCATCTACGAATTTTGCCTATTTGTATTTGACTTATGACGTACAAACTGGCAGAATGCATGCTGTCTTTGTGCCATAGCAGCTGTACAATCTGTAGTGAACCATGGGGGGGGGGGCTTGCTATAATACTTCCGTGTGGGAACATGTGCTTCAATTCCCGCTTTGCACCATTCAGTTGTCTCATTGGCACTCTGTTCAGCAGGAAGAGAGAAGATATTGGTCCATGGGGCATCTCAGATATGTTCTCTAATGGTTTCTCAGTAAGCCCTGTTGTAGTACCATTTGGTTTTGACCCATAATTCCTCGCCTTGAGGGGTTTTTTTTACACAGGCATCACCACATTATCAAGGCCAAGAGGCAACTCGAGGATAAGGGTTAAAGAGTGTACAGTAGAAATTGGCAATATAGTAATTAATTCGGTGAGATTTAAATGTGATGTCAACTGATACCACAAGGTGGTCTGCATTTCCAACTGGACTGTGAGCATTAGTCACACAATCCTCAGGTACTGTGGTGAGGAATAGGTCTAGAAGTGAAACCTGCTGAGGTTCACGATCTGGTAGGCCGGTTGGAAACATTACTGTCTATGTGAGGGAATAGGCAATAAAGTGGAGCGTCCAGCTGCATCTGTGTAACCTGAGAAACCAAGTCAATTTTTATAGTGGACATTAAAGTGACCAAACGCATGTATTTGGGCGTTACTATCCAAGGAGAGTGCTGCATCTATACTATCAGACATGATCGATTAAGGTACAATCCTGACTTGATGAAAAAACAACAGAGAAAATATAAGTACCTAATGCAGTGATGAAATGTTAGTCGAAAGCACATAAAGCCTGGTCATCAGATTCAAGATTTTTCTCTCTAGTTTAAGGGAGAGTGCTACGAATATAGACTCTAAGTGTGTGCATACATCTATCCGAGTCCTTACGGTAAAGAGGGAGGTATCTTGTAATGTACAAGTAGTTGGAGGGGATTGAAGAGAGTTTATTTCACTTAATGCTAAGATATCCGGGGAGTTTACTAAAAGGTAAGACTCTACATCATCTATATTACCTCTAAGCACACGGATATTTGTGAAAGCGAACCTCAAGGGCGGAGTCGAATTGGGTTTCTTTTTTTTTTTTTTTGACATGATGGTCACCACTTATCAAGGCCCGGAAGCTACTTGAGGTTAAGGCTTATTGCATGTACAATAATCAATGGGATAGTATCGTAGTAATTGTTAGCATTTGAGATTTGATAAGGTGTCTTATTTAAGGGGGTGGTTCATCAGGAATTTGTTTATGTTGGACTTGAAGACATCCAAGTTGTAGTCTGGTGGGAAACAGGCAAACAGAAGAAAGTTCCACAGGCAGGCAGTTCTAAGAAAGACGCTTTGTTCATGGAATCTACGTTTTGATTTAGGCACAGATAAAGAGTGGGGAAAATTATTGACAGTGGTTTCAGCTAGATAGGTGTTTATTGTGAAAGATTGGCAGGCGGACCAGAGATTGGAGCTCAGACGAGCACTTGCCATGCAAGTAACGATAAAACAAAGACAGGCTCACAACGTCTCTTCTGTAGGAGAGAGGTCGCAGAGAAGAGAAAAGAGCATCCCCCACTAATCCACAAAGTCTATTTTGTACTCTGTCAAAGCAGGATAGGCTGTTTTTAGCAGCTTCTGCCCAGATGTGGAAGCAGTACTCCATCCTTGGACGTACTTGGCTTTTATATAGATAGAGAATTGCATCAGAAGTAAGATATCTTCTGGAGTGGTAGAAGGATCCCATGATTTTTCCAGCAACCTTGGCAACAGACTTGATGTATGTGTTCCATTTCAGATCAGGAGTAAAGGTAAAACCCAGAAGCTTATCAAAACATGGGGACTCCTCAAGACGAGAGCCATCCATTTCAATTGATGCCAGATGGAGATCAGCGCGTTGATGATGTAAAGATAGGAGCTTGGTTTTAGATGCATTAAAAGTAATCAGTCACCTCTTCCCCCTACTGTACCACGCGCTCAAGATCAGAGGAGAGAGAATCAGAGAGAACTTTGTCATTTACAGCCTTTGGAGTATAACCATAGATGGTCGTGTCATCAGCATAGATGTCAACGAATGATTTAAGTATGTGTTTTGGGAGATCATTGATGTAGATCAGGAAGAGAGTTGGGCCCAGAATGGACCCCTGAGAGACTCCAGCATTAATACTATGGGTCTCTGATTTCTGCCCATTAACCACTGCTCTTATGAGCCTATCAGAGAGAAATGATTTAATAATTTAGAAAACATTTCCAGTTATACCATAGCTGGAAATCTTGTGAAGTAAGTCTTTATGCCATACCTTATCGAAGGCCTTTGATATGTTAAGAGCAATTGCCCTAGAAAGGAAGCCTTTGTCAAGAAATTCTCTAATCCTATCAGATATAACCGTTAGCATATCTGCTGTAGATCTAGCAAAACAGAAACCATATTGCATGTCACTAAGAAGGTTATTTTTGCTGAAGTGGTTGACTATTTCTCTATTTAATATGGATTCCAGCAGCTTACTCATGACACACAGGAGACTTATTGGTCTGTACTGAGAGGGAGATGACTTACCACCTGAATTCTTAAATACAGGGCATACTGATGAGGTTTTCCAGGGTGTTAAGAAGCACTTCTCCTTAAGGCAATGCTTAAACAGTTTTGTAAGTATGGAGGCAATTCTTGTTGAAGCTTTTTCAACACTATAATTGGAATGCCGTCAGGGCCAGTTGCTTTACTGAAATCAAGGTTCTTGATTAGCTTGGCGACATCATGCACAGATATTTGTATGTTGCATAGCGTGTTGCCTGTTATAGGAGGAAATACGATGGCCTTCGTCACATAGGGTAGAATTAATGGCAAAGTTCTTAACCTTGTCTGATGCTGACGAGATGATCTTAGGTCCGTTGATGATGGTTTGGATAGAACGCATGCTTCTGTTCAGGATCCTGTTTTCTATTTTCCAAAACTGGTGGGGACCAAGCCACTGCTCAGCTACTTTGGATTAAACGGACTGAGCATGTAGCTCTCTTGCATTTTTATTACTCTTTTACAGTGGTTGCTGGCAGTCCTGAAAGCAGCTTTAGTCTTAATACATCTATTATGCTGGTAGCTATGGAAAAAGTGATTTCTGTGCACGATGGCAGCAGCACATTCTGGGGAGAACCATAGCTGGCTGTTAGGTTATTGTTGGAATTTTTTGGATGGTATGAATCGGTCTATGTCTACAATTAACTATTTGATCAGGTCTGATACTATAGAGGACGCATCTTTTTAAATATGGAATGCAGAGGTAGATTAGATATAAATGTATGGAAGCTATCCCAGTCAGCCATAGAGTATCGATATACAGTATGGTAGAGACGTACGTCTGAAGACTTTATTCTTATCTTAACTGATACAACTGAGTGGTCGGAGGATCCCAGAGGAGACAGAATGGAACATGAACATAGCTAAGGGGAAGTTGTGAGAAAAAGGTCTAGAAGGCTTGCATACTGACTGGTAGTATCTGGCACATGGATGGGTTCGTGAACAATCTGAGTGAGGTCATAGGCAATGGCAAAATTATAACAGAACTTCCCCTCATCATCTGTCTTGTTTGAGTGTGTCAGCCATTCCACATTATGGACATTGAAGTCACCGCAAATGTGAATGTTAGCTGAATGATGAGCAGACAGAATGTGGTCAATTTTATCAGATTTACTCTTAAAGATAGTAACCCTGCTGTTGTGGGGGCGATAGAGCGCAAATATAAATGCAGTGGTGTAAGCAAGTGCAACCCAGAAGCACATATGAGGTAAATTAGGGTCTTCTCTGGAGATATCCCTACCACAACGCTCTGATCTCCTATCTGGAATCAATTGAAATGAATGGCTCTAATTTTGGGGAGGCTCCATGTTTTGACAAGCTTCTGGGCTGGATAAATGGTGGGATCCTTCTAGCGCTCTTGTACATATCTCACTGCTGATGCAATTCTCTACCTGAGTAGAGTCAGGTACATCCAGAGATGGAGTATTGTTGTCACATCTGGGCAGGAACTGCTGGAAACCTTTTATCATACTTCAAAATAGACTTCATAAGCTGGTGGGGGTACCCTTTTCTCTTCTCTGCAACCTCTTCCCACAGAAGAGACGTTACGAGCCTGTCTTTACTCAATCATTATTTTCATGGCAGATGCCTGTCTGAGCTCCAATCTATGCCCCCCCCCTCGCTAAACTTTCATCAAAAACACTCGTCTCGCTGAAACCACTATCAATGATTTCCCCACTCTTTTTCTGTGCCTAATCCTAAACGTAGATTCCATGAACAAAGCTGCTTTCTTAGAAGTGCATGCCCGTGGAACTCTCTTCCGGTTCCCTGTTTTCCAGCTGACTACAATTTGATCATATTCAAGTCCAACATAAACAAATTCTTGATGAGCCCCCCCCCCTTAAGTAATCTAATTTACCAAATTTCCACTACTAACGATTACTAGGATATTGTGTCATTGACTTCTGTACACTCATTAACCATTATCCTCAAGTGACCTTTGGGCCTTGATAAGTGGTGACTCCTTTGTAAACAAAAAAAAAGAAAAAGCTATAAAGGGATATAGTGCCATGGGTTGCTTCTTATTAATTTATGTCCGTTATTTTTTGGGGGTGGGGGAGATAAGATTATAATTCCGGATTGATCCCGAACTAATCCAACTGCCAAATTCCATTTAGCAATTCCACTGGATAACTTTCAGATTACAATCCGATTGTTATCCAATGTAATCTACAGTGATCCCACTTAAAGACAGAACTTTCATTGATCTTGTGTGACATCACAACCAAAACGAAAACAACTGTCCAGACAGGATTTGCAGTGATCTGACAGACCGAAATATCTAGGTTGGCAGTATTTTGCGCGAACAGTTGGCAGAGATGGCGGAAATTTTCTGTTTCTATGCCTATCCTTGTAGCCATGTCACTAGTAAGGGTGCTGGAGGTAAACGTTTTGTCTGGACTGACGTTATCTGCCTGATAGTCAGGGACCCGAACCTTGGATTAACCACTAAGGAGGCTGTCCTATCAGCAGGTGCAAAGTACTGGGGCTGCTGTATTGCCATTTGGTGAATGGATTCTGGACCATGCAGTAGTTTCTGGTGGGGCCTCTCGATGCCATACTAGTGGGTAATTGTTACGGCTTTACCTTATCATTAGCTACAAATAAAAAAAAAATTCTTTGTTTCTTTTTCTCTCTTAGTTTCCCCTCTCTGTCCTGCTCTAAGTAAATCTGACAACCTAGTCCACAAATTCCAAAATTTCATCATGACAAGTTTCAAGAAAAAATACACGATTAAACCCGGTTCTCCAACTTCCAACGTAGACCCCTACTACCATGTCTCCTTCTCCAACATCAGGGGTCTACGTTCTAACCTTCCAGAGGTTGAAACCCAATTACAGGAGACTAAACCAGACTTTTTATTTTTAAGTGAAACTGGCATTGGACAGGCTATTTCCCTAGAAGAGTTTGCAATTAAAGGATACTCTAACTTAACTTCTAAATCTGACCTCCAAGATCGCCATGGGCATGGAATATGTGCCTATATTAAAGATGGCTTTCCATGTGGTAGGGACATCTCCAGGGAAGATCCTAACTTACCCTATATGTGCTTCCGGGTTGCTTTAGCTCACTACTGCATTTATATTTACTCTCTATCGCCCCGACAACAGCGGAGTTACTATCTTTCAAAGCATATCTGAGAAAATTGACCAAGTCCTATCTGCTCATCCTTCAGCTAACATTCACGTATGTGGAGACTTCAATGTTCACAACGTCGAATGGTTGACCCACTCTAACAAGACCGATGATGAGGGGAGGTTCTGTCATGATTTCTCCATTGCCTATGAACCTTGATTCCAGTAAAGCAACTGGCCCTGACGGTATTCCAATTATAGTACTCAAAAAACTTCAACCTGAACTAGCGCCCATACTTACAAAACTGTTTAAACGTTGTCTTAAGGAGAATAGTTTCCCATTTCCCTGGAAAATTTCATCAGTATGCCCTGTATTTAAGAATTCAGGTGATCGCTCATCCCCCTCTCAGTACAGGCCAATAAGTCTCCTGTGCGTCATGAGTAAGTTGTTAGAATCTGTGTTAAATACAGAAGTAATCAACCATCTCAACAAAAATAACCTTCTTAGTGACACTCAATATGGTTTCCGTTCTGCTAGATCTATAGCAGATGTGCTTACAGCTATATCTCATTGGATTAGCAAATCTCTCGACGGAGGCCACCTTTCTAGGGCAATTGCTCTTGACATATCTAAGGCCTTTGATAGGGTATGGCATAAAGGTTTACTTCATAAGATCTCTAGCTATGGTATAGCTGGAAATGTCTTCTCAATTATTAAATCATTTCTTTCTGATAGGTTCATAAGAGTAGTAGTTGAGGGGCAAAAATCAGAAGCTCACAGTATTAATGCCGGTGTCCCTCAGGGGTCCATCCTGGGCCCAACTCTTTTCCTGATCTACATTAATGATCTTCCAAATCACATCCTTACATCATTTGTAGACATTTATGCTGACGACACTACCATTTATGGTAGCACATCTAAGACAGTAAACGATCAAGTTCTCTCCAATTCTCTCTCCTCTGATCTTGAGCACGTAGTACAATGGGGAAAGGAGTGGCTAGTTACTTTTAATGCATCTAAAACCAAGCTTCTCTCTTTACATCATCAACATTCTGATCCACATCTGGCATCAGTTGAAATGAATGGCTCTCGTCTTCAGGAGGCCTCAAGTTTTGACAAGCTTCTGGGCTTGACCTTTACTCCTGATCTTAAATGGAACACGTACATCAAATCTGTTGCCAAGGCCGCTGGAAAAATGGTGGGATCTTTCTATCGATCCGGTAAATATCTCACTACTGATGCTATTCTCTATCTATATAAGAGCCAGGTACGTCCAAGGATGGAATATTGTTGCCACATCTGGGCAGGAGCTGCTAGAAAGGACTTGTCCTGCCTTGATAGAGTTCAAAATAGACTTCGTAGCCTCGTAGGAGATGTCCTTTTCTCTTCCTTGCAACCTCTATCTCACAGAAGAGATGTTGCGAGTTTGTCTCTGATGTATCATTATTTTCATGGAAGGTGTTCAACTGAGCTTCAATCTATGGTCCCCCCTCGCCAAACTTTCACAAGAAACACTCGTCTAGCTGTAAACACTATCAATAATCCACCCCACTCTTTATCTGTGCCTAAACCTAAACGTAGATTCCATGAACAAAGCTTCTTTCTTAGAACTGCACGCCTGTGGAATTGTCTTCCGTTTTCCTGCTTTCCGGCTGACTACAATATGGTTGTGTTCAAGTCTAACGTAAATAAGTTCTTGATGAGCCGTTCTATATAAGTTATCAAATTTACCAAATTTTCATTACTAATGATTACTATATTGTCCAATGTGTACTGTACACTCTTTAACCCTTATCCTTGAATGGCCTCTTGGCCTTGATAAGTGGTGATGCCTATGTATAAAAAAAAAAAATATCTCAATGAAGTAGAAGCATTACAGTACAGTACAAAATGAGATATCTCCAAAAATAAAAGCAAAACCATACAAAAAATACTAAATTGTGCAAAACACTGCTTATGAAGCAATTAAGTTATTGCTTATTCGCCAAACCTGTTTTCCTGCTCTTATTTACATATTACTGCTTCCGTCTTGTTGGAAATCGTAATTTCTCATTCTATGACTAAGTGTAATGTTTAAATATAAGGCCTATACTGATCACATGTATATTGTTTACTGATATATGTTACTAAAATAAATGACACAAATGTTATTTGTAAATGTTTGCTTTAAAGGGATAATGCTTTGCTTCCAAGACACCTTCCTGTCTGTTTTGCATGATAAACATTAAAAATCCTTATACTCCTAAATCCTCCCCAAATCCCTGTATATCTTTATTGTATATAAATGCTGTATTTTTGTAAGTATATCATCTCTCCTGTTTCAACTGGACAAAAAACCAACTGCTCTTCTCCCCAAGCTGATCTAGAATCACATACTTTGCATGTACCTTGGGAGGAGGGTTTAGCTTCCAGTCCTAAACTTTAGTAGGCTAACCTTTTCAAAATTGATAAATACTAAACATCTATAGATTTCTATTACTAAGGGATGCATTAGCTTAACCTATATTTATACTCTAAAGAATATCTATAAAATAGATAACTAATAGCCACAGTTTGTACCCAGATTATAAGTGATCTGTATTAACTAGCAACTATATATTTCTTTCATTAGATGGGATAAAGTACTGGTGATTATCTGTACTTGAAAACTAACACCTAAAGCACATTTCGAAATGCACCCTAACCCTTATACTATAATTTTCCAATTAGTCACTAATCCACAAACCACATTTGATCTTTTCTTAACCCTGGTAGATATTCCCCTTTAATCTACACCCCACACTCATACATACCTCCTTTTAAAACGTAACCAATCTTAATCCTATTCTGAGGAGTATAACTTCAAAGCAGATATTAATTCTTTGATACTAACTATCAATCCTCATTATCCATGCAACCAGGTGCAGGAAAAACCCTCTCAGTGCTGATGGACCAGTAGATCTGGTTAGGTCATTCATCTGGGATAAGGAAAACTCTGATTTGTAAACCTGCGCCATTGACCTCATACGTCTTGGCACCAAACAGGGTGAGGGAGGCCTCCTCATTCCTGGACGACAATGTCCCTAGAGTTGGTGACTTGATCAAATCACCAGTTTGCAAACCTAAACTGCTTAAGGAGTAGTAAGGCTCTGCCTATCTATACTCCATATTCCTTCTTTGCCTATTAGCCAGGAGCAGAGGTGCAGCCACAAGGACTCATTAGAGATGCCCAGTGCTTAGCCTTGTTTCCTAACTACGGCAATGAATGCCGTCCCCTACATTTGCCTTATTCCCTTCTCCTATAACTGGGCATCTTGGGGGTGCTTATTTACCATATATGCTAACATGATTGTACTGGGCCACTCCTGTCTGACAAGTTTGAGAGTACCGGTTTGACAGTTGCTGGTTCCAACTGACAGTACAGAAGCCCTTTGATAGCGCTTAGAGCGGCTGTTCTATCATCAGTTGTGTAATATCAGGATATTTGTAGTGCCATGTCACACATGCAAACACACCCTGCATTCATCTCTGGTGGGCGTTCCCAAGACCACATTCTTGTGGATGAGAAGCCAGCTGATGGTCTACTCATGTTGCATGATGGTACCTATGCACATGCGTTTTGCCTAGCACCTCAATCTAGATCTGAAACTACTAAATAGAATGAAATGATAGCTCAATCCAAAAAAATGTTCAAACCAGACACACACTCATGCCTCCTCTCTTGAGGCTTGCATTTACACGTATCCGAGGTCTTAGAACTATCTTAGAGGATGTAGAATCATTTCTCCTAGCAAACTCACTGAATATCTTGAAACTAACTTGCACTTTTTCATCCCCTCTAACATCTTTAGCCTTTAACATGTTTGGTTATCTTACACTTTGTCATAAGGAATTTAACAGGAACAGACTTGGAGTCTATATTTGTAACACCCTCCCCATGTCTAAGTAATCTAAACTAGAATCAAGTGACTAGGCCTTCATGTGCTTTAAACTAAATTTACAACATAGTGTTAGCTACTTGTATTTTCTTTATTGCTTTCCATTCAGCCAGGACTTTACTATAATCAATCATGTCTCTTACAGTATAGATGTAGCACTCTCCCTTGACACTAGCCCCAAAATATATGAGACTACTGAATGGTTTAAAGCAGCAATTGAAGCATATGTTGCTACACGAAAATTCTATAGCAAATCCCACCCTACCCAATGGTTTACTTCTACTTGCGCAGCTGCCATTGCTCAGAGGCAACATGCATACCGTAGATTTATCTGGCATAAGTCCTGTACAAACAGACAAAGTTTATAGAAGCTAGAAGTAATTGTAAGAAAGAAGTAGCAACAGCTAAGAGTGAATATACTGAAACCACCAGGAAATGCATCGAAGCGCAGAAATTAGGAACTCATGATTTCTAGAAAATCTACAATAGTGTAGTAAATAATGGGCAATCAATAATTCTCCCACTATCTAACAATCATGAGATTGTTTGTACAGCAACTGAGAAAGCTAACATGTTTGCCCGTTATTTTCCCTCAAACTCTACCTTGGACCCAGCAAACCATTCCCTCCTTGATTTTCCTCTGTGGACAGAAACCACACCAGATGATCTGAAAATCACCCCTTCTCAAGTACATGATATCATAAAAAACATAGACACCTCAAAAGCATGTGGACCTGATCTCATGCCAGCTGTGCTATTAAAAAAAAAAAATACTCCGCTGAGGTTGCTCCAGTAGACTCTAAACTCTTTAACAAATGTCTTACCGAATCTTGCTTTCCTGACAGCTGGAATATTGCTTCTGTAGTACCAGTTTACAAAATCTCTGGCAAACGAACTAACCCATTAAATTATTGCCCAATTAATCTCCTCCCGCTTTTCGCCAAAATATTTGAGTCTTTAATTAATCAAGCTCTAGTCCACCACCATACAGCTGCTAAACTTCTATTTGACCATTAATATGGATTTAGGCAAGCCCATTCTACTGCAGATATTTTAACTGTAATCTCTGAACGTATATACCAAGCACTGAATAAGGCAGGGGAGGGGAGGGCAGTAGCCCTATATATATCTAAGGCTTTTGACAGGGTATGCCATGATGGTCTTCTCATGAAAATAAAATCTATGGTATTACTGGACGAATACTTAACATAATTAAATCCTTCTTAAATGAGAGAAGAATCCAGGTTGTCCTCAATGGGCGTATGTCCAAACAATATAATATAAATGCAGGTGTACCTCAGGAATCAATCCTTACCAGATAAAATTGTCTCCGACATGGGTATATTTGCCGATGACATCATGCTCTATAGCAGGCACGTGGGGAAAACTAATGAGCACACATCTAAGGCAATGGCAGAAACCCTAGAGGAAGACCTTCACTCTGTAGTGGAATGGGGTCAGAAATGGATGGTAACGTTCAAAGCTGCCAAGACAAAGCTCGTTTCCTTTAATAATTACATGAAACCTTACCAACCACCAATAGTTATGGCTAAAGATACATTACCTGAAAGTACTTCGTTCAAACTCCTTGGCTTAACGTTCACAGGGAACATGAGTTGGAATAAATACATTGAAATCATTGCCAAGGCTGCTGCAAAGAAAATGGGCTCTCTCTACTGTGCTTGAAAGTTACTTACGCCTGAAAGTATCCTATACCTCTACAACGCCACCATTCGCCCACGTATCGAGTACTGCTGCACATATGGAGAGTGTTCTAAAGAGTCGTCAACCTGATAGGTCCTGAACTATTATCTAAGCTTCAGCCCTGTCCTATCAACGAAATGTTGCATCCCTCTGCTTGCTTTACAAGTATTTTAATGATGGATGCTCTGACTAACTCTTGTACCTCCTTGATGAAAATACCCCCGACAAACCCGACAAGCAGCAAAGTACCACCCCTACACAGTAGAAATCCCAAGGTGTAAGAAAGCCTTCTATTCTATTAGCTTCTTCCCCAGAACATCTAGACTTTGGAATTCTGTTCCGGTTTCCTGCTTCCCCAACTGTACTGACATGCAGAAGTTCAAGCATAATGTGAACAGAAATCTTGCTGCTAAACTCCCTACATAGTACCCCTGAAACAGATCCCCTGATAGCAGCCCCTACATCAAAGTGGCAATGTGCCTTGTTTGGTTAGAAAATGTAACTAAAAAGAAAATTGTAAAACCAAACAGAAAAACCATGTAAAAAAATAAATTCATTGGACTTAAGGAGTTGAAGTCGGATAAAAATATCTGACTCCGACTCCTTGTACTTTTAGAAATCCGACTCCGAGTCCAACTCCAGCTAAAATCTCCGACTCCTTCCGACTCCAACTCCACAACCCTGTATGTATGCTATCATCTGCCACCCTTTCTTTAAAAAATGGGATCGCATGATTGCCAAAAAATTCATTATTTAAAAAATATTTAACTGATGATTGTTCTCATAAGAATTTATTTTGAAATGATTTAAATTATTAAAATGAATAAACTAATAAAATGATTAAAACTGGTTTTATTTATTTAAAAGAAAATATTCAGCTGATAATATGTTAAGAAGAAAAAATATTTAGTTTTACTTTTAGTTTTAAAAATCATTACAATTTTCAAGAAATAAAAGATACCTATTAGTTGTAATTATTTAAATATTTAACTGAAAAAGGTAATTATTTTTATGTGGAAAAAAAAAACAATTTTTGCTTAACATTAAATTTTACATAAATCATTTTTAAGGAACATTTCATTATGCAGATGAAAACAGCAAATGTGGAATTTTCAAATAGAATGTAATCATTATTTTAGTATTTAAAAACTTGGACCATAAAATGAAAAGAAATCTTGTTCATTGTTATTAATATATTTAATATCCAATATTTTGAATTTTTTTTCTTCAGAGGAGGAGGGAAATTCAAAATTGCGATGGAAAATTTTTAAGTGCAAAATTATCTTTTTTTGAGTTAGTTGATCTGCCGAGATATTTAATTAAAAAGTTATTCCTCTTGAGTGGCCGATGACATCTTTTATAAGAAACTAGTTGTGTCTCCACTGTTTGAGAGTTTTTATTTTATTTATTTTTTCATTAACTATACCATTTTATTTTATTTAGTTTATTTTTATAATTTTTTCCTTTTTAAATCGAATTTTGAAATTAAATTATTATTATAGTAAAGTTTCGTTATTACATTATAATTGAATCAAACTATAAAACTATAATTTTGATAATGTTATTTAAATTTGTTTATAAAATTATTAGAAGTAAATAGTTTCAAAAACTTTCAATTATTCAATCTGCAAATATTTGCCAAGAATTTAAAAGTCAGAAATAACTTTCTATTCAGAAGAATTTGGAAGCATTTACACTTCCAAACTCTTCTCAAATGTGGAAAGATCCGTAATTAAGTCATTTTTTTTTTTTTTGTTTTTCAATTATTAAAAAAATTAAAATGGTTGACATTGGACATGTTCAAATGAGTTTCATCTATTGCTTCTCTTGTAGTTGCTTTGATTTTATTGTACAATATACCAACATCAGGTCACAGGTAGTGTTTCTAAAAAAAAATTGCGACTTTATTCATATTTTATTCTGTTCTTTTCTATTCTAGGAATATGTTGACTATTATGGCGGAGCTGGTGTGCAGCATGTTGCTTTAAATACAGATAATATCATCAAATCGGTAAATCATTCTTTTCAGGCAGTTTCAGATTCACATTTATCTATTATACTAGCATAACTGCCCAGCGTTTCCCAGGTGTTTGGAGGTGTATGTTGAGCAAAAAAAAAAAAAAAAAAGTGGTAGTAGGAAGGCAGGCTCGAACCCGTACTGGAGGAAAAGAACGGGGAAAAAAACTGACGTCTTTGCTATTACGATCACCGCCAAACTGGAAGTGATGTAAGTTTTAATTAAGGCTAGACAATCGAAAGGAGAGAATGACTTTCGAAAATATTGGCAAAAAAAGCGACCTCCCTCTCCCCCACTAGAAAAATGCCCAGTTGAAGGTGAACATATTAATGTTTTTAGCCAATTTTTCAATATTTGTCGTTTGAAAGGTTGAACTTCAAAACGATACTGATCTTGTGAAAATCCGTTGCCTCTGTCGAAAGTTTTAGGCAGACATGCAAACATACATACATACATACATTTATATATTGGTAACTCAAATTTTCAACCCAAACTGATTAAAAAGTTTGCCCTATCTCTGAATACCCTTTATGTAAAATTTCAAATGTTTAAACCAGAAATTGTCTGAGTAATTTGGTAGAGACCGAAGCGGTCAAATTTTTTTTTAACTTTGACCCCTATTATGACCCCTTAACATTTATTGTTTTGGGCTCAAATCAAGTTATTAAATTAGATCCATGTCCAAGGAACCTATCTAAAATTTCAATTATTTATACCCAAAATTGGCGGAGGAGTTTGGTAGAGTTCTCAAGGACAAATCGTTGAACTTTGACCCCTTAACAGCCAAATTTTTGGCTGAAACAGGATTACAAAGATTTTCCCAAATCTCACTACTCTATATATGAACTTTCGAGTCTGTAGACTGAAAATTGACAGAGTTATTGTGTAGGGAAATGTACACAGACAGACAGACACACACACTTTCACAGATATATAGATAAAGGAAATTATATAAATATATATATATATATATGCTCTGTGTGTGTATTTGTTCATTGGCTAGAAAAGTCAGAAACTACACAAGATAAACTAACAAACAATATCAGATTCAATATTTAGTCACTCTGATTATGATAAAAAATATTGTCATCATCATATGTATTACTATGGTAAAAAAAGGTTCCTTTTTTTTTCCTTCTTACCTGGTAGTCATTTCAAAAATATCATTACAAAGAAAACAGTTTTATTTCATTTCTAATTTATTGAACCTGTTGCCAGAGAGAGAGAGAGAGAGAGAGAGAGAGAGAGAGAGAGAGAGAGAGAGAGAGATATGGGATCAGTTGGAAGGAGAAACAGAGAAATTTTAAAAGATAGATGTTGCACAACATTTCGTTTTTATTGTTTGTGCACCCAATCAATGTTAGATAGCCTTGCATCATCATTAAAAGACAAAATATGTCCTAGCGATAAGCACATCCTTATACTAAACACTCATTTACTTTGAATGGAACAGAGAATAAAAAGCTTACAACATTAAAAATTCAAACCACTTTTAATAATCTGTTTTGGACTGTTTTCCATATCTTGGTGCAGTCTGTTCTACTCTTGTATCCTTTTGCAAGTGATTTCTATCACAGCTAGTCATCTTTTGGCAATTGCAAACTAAATACTTGATTGAATCCACTAGAGTAAATGGTTCTCATTATCTCTTTTCAATGTCTTAAATTCATTCATAAATGATTGATCTCACAACCTCATTTGTAATTTCAAACTTACTCAACACATGGTTAAACGGATATGCATGTTTGTTAAAGTTAATTCTGAGCAATTTAGGGTAAGGGAGAGATTTATAAAATGATCACTATGAGTTTTCTTTTTATCTACTCATATTATGTGTCCATTTCAGCAGACAAGTATTCAATTGATATAGAATCTGATTTCTCAGGATTAAGCAATTCAAACTATGTTTTTTTTTTATAGACTTTTATGCTACATGTTTAATATTATGATTTTAATATTTAATTTTTTCCCCATTTTCTTATTGTTTTAGTTAATTATTAAAATGAAAAACAAAAACATGAAAACAAATTTCAATAATTGAAATGACTAACAGGATGCAAATGAAAACTATTCTTAATTCATAAGTTTTTGTTTTCTCTCTGGATTTCAGGTCACCAACTTAAGAAAGCGTGGCATCCAATTTTTAGAGATTCCTGACAAATACTATATCAACTTGAAAGAAAGACTGAAGCACTCCAAAACTGTTGTCACAGAAGATATGGACACTGTAAGTAGATTTATTTCTATAATCAGATTTTATTTCGATTGGCAAGTTTTAGTTATATAATCTGTGACAAAGCAAAGCAATACTTTAATGTAGATGAAGCGTGTGATTTCAATATTTAGATTTTTTAATCTGTACAGTTTACTTTGAACTGAAATATAATAAATAATAAGTATAATAAGTACAATTAAAACAACCAGATTGATAAAACTAAAAGTGAGAAAATTAATTATGATGTATTTGCAAATATTTCTTTTAAAATGAAGAATATTAATACAATGTGTAAGTCACAAGTTGTGAGAAAAAATAGGCACACTTGAAACTATCTCATGATTTCATTCATATAGAGGTTTTAGGAGATTAGAATAAGTGATTTAAATAAGTGTTATTATATAACATTTTAACGTGCCATTAAATAATGGCAACATTTAGAAAGTAAATTTAAACTCAGAAATGTTTTTGCACGATCCCCACCAAAGGGAACATCAAACAATCACTTAGATAATGTCTGAATATTGTAGAAGAAAAAAATAGAATTTTTAAAGCTAATATGTGATAAATTTAAACTTAATAAAATGTTATGAAAAGAAACGAAAGGAAAAATATTAAAATATCTTTAAAAAGATCTCAAAAAAAATTCAAAATCCTTTTGTCTACACAAATACCAATGACTTATACTAATACATATAGAAACCTAGTAATAAAATGCTGCATTAATAATTTTCAAATTATTGTCAGTGTAGACAAATGAACAATTAAATATCGACCACTAGCTGAGTTACCTCATTGAGCAGAAAATCAAAATATATGAAGTTGTAATAAGCTTACGTCATATATATATATATATATATATATATATATAGTCATCCACATACAGTACTGTTTCGCTGTTTCACAGCTCATCAGTGCGGCTAGACAGGCAACTACCTCAAGCCAGGATTGAAACCCGACTGTTTATACGGCAGTCAAGGCTTCTAACCATTACGCTATTGGCTGCTGCTTGAACGAGTAGTGAGTTTAACGATGTTTTGATATCGTCCGAAATACCTATGTATATATATATGTATATATATATGTATATATATATGTATGTATATATATATATATATGTATGTATATATATATATATGTATGTATATATGTATATATATATATGTATGTATATATATATATATGTATGTATATATATATATATATATGTATGTGTATATATATATATATATATATATATATGTATGTGTATATATATATATATATATATATATATATATTTATGAGCTGCTTTATGTGCTGTCCATAATTTTTTGAAAGATATGGCAGAAATATAATTGGTTCAGTAAAATTGGAAATTTTTGTATTGAAATCTGTTAAAGCAGAGAAAACAATTTTTTTTTTTCTGTGTAATGTTTCTGCAAATTATTTTCCTCTCCTCTCCACAGTTACAAAACCTGAAGATTCTGATTGATTATGATGAAGAAGGTTACCTCCTACAAATCTTTAGTAAACCATTGCAAGACAGACCAACCGTATTTTTGGAAATCATTCAACGACACAATCATAACGTGAGTATCTTTTCTTAAACAAAAGAGAACATATACAGCAAAAATCAAACTTTACAGAAATCAGTGAAATTAGCAGAACATTAAAATTTTTGTTTCATTCACAATTTTTATTTTTTTTAATTAAAACAAAATGTTGATTAGAATATTATACATAAATAATGGCTTTTATTTTAAAGAAAACAGTTTGTAAATTTTAAATAGCAAATACACTATAAATAAAAATAACTAAAACTAAAAAATTACTAAAAGTAAAAATATACTAAACATAAAAAATAAAAGAAGTAAATAATTAGAAGTAAAAAATTAAAAGTAAAATATAATAAAAGTAAAAAATTAAAGCAAAAAATACTAAAAGAAAAAATTAGTAAAAGAAAAAAAAGAAAAGTAAAAAAAACTAAAAGTAAAAAATTACTGAATATAAAAATAAAAGTAAAAAACTGAAAGTAAAAAAAGTAAAAATAGTTTATAAAGAAAAAAAACTGAAAGTAAAAAAAGTAAAAATAGTTTATAAAGAAAAAAAAACTGAAAGTAAAAAAAGTAAAAATAGTTTATAAAGAAAAAAACTGAAAGTAAAAAAAGTAAAAATAGTTTATAAAGGAAAAAAACTGAAAGTAAAAATAGTTTATAAAGAAAAAAAATTGAAAGTAAAAAAGTAAAAATAGTTTATAAAGAAAAAAAACTGAAAGTAAAAAAAGTAAAAATAGTTTATAAAGAAAAAACTGAAAGTAAAAAAAGTAAAAATAGTTTATAAAGAAAAAAAACTGAAAGTAAAACAAGTAAAAATAGTTTATAAAGGAAAAAAACTGAAAGTAAAAAAAGTAAAAATAGTTTATAAAGAAAAAAAACTGAAAGTAAAAAAAGTAAAAATAGTTTATAAAGAAAAAAACTGAAAGTAAAAAATGTAAAAATAGTTTATAAAGAAAAAAAACTGAAAGTAAAAAAAGTAAAAATAGTTTATAAAGAAAAAAAAACTGAAAGTAAAAAATACTAAAAGTAAAACAATTAGAAGTAAAAAATTAAAAGTAAAATAATACTCTAAGTAAAAAAATACTTAAAAGTAAACATTCTAAAACTAAAAAATATGACAAAAAAATACCTAAACTAAAAAAATTAAAAGTAAAAAAAACTACGAAAAATATAAAAAATACTTTAAATAAAACTAAAAGTAAAAAATGTCCTGAATGTAAAAAATGCTAATAGTAAAACAAATAAAAGTAAAAATACTAAGTAAAATTTACTAAAAATGAAAAATAAATAAGAAAAAAAATACTGTGAGTAAAAAATTACTTCAAGTAAAAAATACTAATAGTAAAAATTACAAAAAGTAAAAAATTACTAACAAAAAATTACAAAAAGTAAAAAATTACTAACAAACAATACCGAAAAGTAAAAAATTACTAACAAAAAATTACGAAAAGTAAAAGTTCCTAACAAAAAATTACGAAAAGTAAAAAATTACTAACAAAAAATTACAAAAAGTAAAAAATTACTAACAAAAAATTACGAAAAGTAAAAAATTACTAACAAAAAATTACGAAAAGTAAAAAATTACTAACAAAAAATTACGAAAAGTAAAAAATTACTAACAAACAATTACGAAAAGTAAAACATTACTAACAAAAAATTACGAAAAGTAAAAAACACTGATAGTAAATACTAAAATTATAAAAATACTAAAAGTAAAAATATTTTACAAAGAAAAATTCCAGTAGTAAAAATATAACAGTAAAAAATAATAACTACAAATAGTAAATACTAATAGAAAAAATACTAAAAAAATTCTAAAAGTGAAATAACATTAAAAGTAAAATAGTACTAAGAGTAAAAAATACTAATAGATTGATTGATTGTTTTTATGGCATATCAACCTATGTGGTCATTTAACGCCAAAAAATACTAATAGTAAAATAATACTAAAAGTAAAAAATAAATAAGAGTAAAGTAAAATAAAAGTAAAAAATAGTAACCATAAAAAAGTTTTAAAAAAAGAAAACTAAAAAATACTAATGGGGAAAAATACTCAAAGTAAAAATATATTAAAAGTAAAAAATACTGTCCATAAAATTAGTATAGGTAAAATATATTAAAAGTAGAATAATATTAAAAGTAAAATAATACTTAAAAATACTAATAGTAAAATGATACAAAAAGTAAAAAATACTAACGGTAAAAGTACTAAAAGTAAACAAAACTAATCATAAATAATACTAACACTAAAAAATACTTAAAATAATATATTATAAAAACAAGAAAATATTAACTAAAAATACTAAAACGAAAAAACAATACTAATAGTAAAATATTACTAAAATTAAAAAATAATTAAAATAAAAACACTAAAAGTAAAAAAATATGAAAATTAAAAATTATTTTTAAAAAATACTAAAAGTAAAAAATACTTTAAAAAAAAACTAAAATTAAAAAATACTGAAACAAAAAATTAATGATAAATATTTTAATAGTAAAAAATATTAAATGTAAAAACACTAATAGTAATAAATACTAACAGTAAAAAATATAACAGTAAAATTACCTAAGAGTAAAAAATAAGTAAAAAAAGTAAAGAAGAATAAAAGTTAAAAGTTTTACAAGGAAAAAAAATAATAGTAAAAAAATAATGGTAAATAGTACAAAAGACAGAAAAGATACTAACAGAAAAATAATAGTAAAACAATAATAGTAAATAGTACAAAAGATAAAAAAGATACTAAAAGTAAAAAAATAGTAAAAAAATAATAGTAAATAGTACAAAAGATAAAAAAGATACTAAAAGTAAAATAATAGTAAAAAAATAATAGTAAATAGTACAAAAGATAAAAAGGATACTAAAAGTAAAATAATAGTACAAAATTATAGTAAATAGTAGAAAAGATAAAAAAGATACTAAAAGTAAAATAATAGTAAACAAATAATAGTAAATAGTACAAAAGATAAAAAAGATACTAAAAGTAAAATAATAGAAACAAAAAATAGTACATAGTACCAAAGATAAAAAGGATACTAAAAGTAAAATAATAGTAAAAAAATAATAGTAAATAGTACAAAAGATAAAAAAGATACTGAAAGTAAATAATAGTAAAAAAATAATAGTAAATAGTACAAAAGATAAAAAAGATACTACAAGTAAAATAATAGTAAAAAAATAATAGTAAATAGTACAAAAGATAAAAATGATACTAAAAGTAAAATAATAGTAAAAAATTATAGTAAATAGTAGAAAAGATAAAAAAGATACTAAAAGTAAAATAATAGTAAACAAATAATAGTAAATAGTACAAAAGATAAAAAAGATACTAAAAGTAAAATAATAGAAACAAAAAATAGTACATAGTACCAAAGATAAAAAGGATACTAAAAGTAAAATAATAGTAAAAAAATAATAGTAAATAGTACAAAAGATAAAAAAGATACTGAAAGTAAAATAATAGTAAAAAAATAATAGTAAATAGTACAAAAGATAAAAAAGATACTAAAAGTAAAATAATAGTAAAAAAATAATAGTAAATAGTACAAAAGATAAAAAAGATACCAAAAGTAAAATTATAGTAAAAAAATAATAGTAAATAGTACAAAAGATAAAAAAAATACTAAAAGTAAAATAATAGTAAACAAATAATAGTAAATAGTACAAAAGATAAAAAAGATACTAAAAGTAAAATAATAGTAAAAAAAAAATATTATATAGTACAAAAGATAAAAAAGATACTGACAGTAAATTGATAGTAAAAAAATAATAGTAAATAGTACAAAAGATAAAAAGGATACTAAAAGTAAAATAATAGTAAAAAAATTATAGTAAATAGTACAAAAGATAAAAAAGATACTTAAAGTAAAATAATAGTAAAAAAATAATAGTAAATAGTACAAAAGATAAAAAAGATACTAACAGTAAAATAATAGTAAAAAAATTATAGTAAATAGTACAAAAGATAACAAAGATACAAAAAGTAAAATAATAGTACAAAAAATAATAGTAAATAGTACAAAAGATAAAAAGGATACTAAAAGTAAAATAATAGTAAAAAAATAATAGTAAATAGTACAAAAGATAAAAAAGATACTGAAAGTAAAATAATAGTAAAAAAATAATAGTAAATAGTACAAAAGATAAAAAGGATACTAAAAGTACAATATTAGTAAAAAAAATTATAGTAAATAGTACAACAGATAAAAAGGATACTAAAAGTAAAATAATAGTAAAAAAAATAATAGTAAATAGTACAAAAAAAAAAAAGGATACTAAAAGTAAAATAATAGTAAAAAAAATAATAGTAAATAGTACAAAAGATAAAAAGGATACTAAAAGTAAAATAATAGTAAAAAAAATAATAGTAAATAGTACAAAAGATAAAAAAGATACTAAAAGTAAAATGATAGTAAAAAAATAATAGTAAATAGTACAAAAGATAAAAAGGATACTAAAAGTAAACTAATAGTAAAAAAAATAATAGTAAATAGTACAAAAGATAAAAAAGATACTAAAAGTAAAATGATAGTAAAAAATTAATAGTAAATAGTACAAAAGATAAAACAGATACTGAAAGTAAAATAATAGTAAAAAAATAATGGTAAATAGTACAAAAGATAAAAAAGATACTAAAAGTAAAATAATAGTACAAAAATAATAGTAAATAGTACAAAAGATAAAAAAGATACTAAAAGTAAAATAATAGTAAAAAAATAATAGTAAATAGTAAAAAAGATAAAAAGGATACTAAAAGTAAAATAATAGTACAAAAAATTATAGTCCATAGTACAACAGATAAAAAGGATACTAAAAGTAAAATAATAGTAAAAAAATAATAGTGAATAGTACAAAAGATAAAAAAGATACTAAAAGTAAAATAATAGTAAAAAAATAATAGTAAATAGTACAAAAGATAAAAATGATACTAAAAGTAAAATAATAGTAAAAAATTATAGTAAATAGTAGAAAAGATAAAAAAAATACTAAAAGTAAAATAATAGTAAACAAATAATAGTAAATAGTACAAAAGATAAAAAAGATACTAAAAGTAAAATAATAGAAACAAAAAATAGTACATAGTACCAAAGATAAAAAGGATACTAAAAGTAAAATAATAGTAAAAAAATAATAGTAAATAGTACAAAAGATAAAAAAGATACTAAAAGTAAAATAATAGTAAAAAAATAATAGTAAATAGTACAAAAGATAAAAAAGATACTAAAAGTAAAATAATAGTAAAAAAATAATAGTAAATAGTACAAAAGATAAAAAAGATACCAAAAGTAAAATAACAGTAAAAAAATAATAGTAAATAGTACAAAAGATAAAAAAGATACTAAAAGTAAAATAATAGTAAACAAATAATAGTAAATAGTACAAAAGATAAAAAAGATACTAAAAGTAAAATAATAGTAAAAAAAAAATATTAAATAGTACAAAAGATAAAAAAGATACTGACAGTAAATTGATAGTAAAAAAAAAATAGTAAATAGTACAAAAGATAAAAAGGATACTAAAAGTAAAATAATAGTAAAAAAATTATAGTAAATAGTACAAAAGATAAAAAAGATACTTAAAGTAAAATAATAGTAAAAAAATAATAGTAAATAGTACAAAAGATAAAAAAGATACTAACAGTAAAATAATAGTAAAAAAATTATATTAAATAGTACAAAAGATAACAAAGATACAAAAAGTAAAATAATAGTACAAAAAATAATAGTAAATAGTACAAAAGATAAAAAGGATACTAAAAGTAACATAATAGTAAAAAAATAATAGTAAATAGTACAAAAGATAAAAAAGATACTGAAAGTAAAATAATAGTAAAAAAATAATAGTAAATAGTACAAAAGATAAAAAGGATACTAAAAGTAAAATATTAGTAAAAAAAATTATAGTAAATAGTACAACAGATAAAAAGGATACTAAAAGTAAAATAATAGTAAAAAAAAAATTAGTAAAAAGTACAAAAGAAAA
Organism: Euprymna scolopes; assembly: GCF_053919585.1. Classification (NCBI taxonomy): domain Eukaryota; kingdom Metazoa; phylum Mollusca; class Cephalopoda; order Sepiida; family Sepiolidae; genus Euprymna; species Euprymna scolopes. The sequence continues at coordinate 123,163,612 of NC_136483.1, forward strand.
AAAGGATACTAAAAGTAAAATAATATTAAAAAAAATAATAGTAAATAGTACAAAAGATAAAAAGGATACTAAAAGTAAAATAATAGTAAAAAAAATAATAGTAAATAGTACAAAAGATAAAAAAGATACTAAAAGTAAAATGATAGTAAAAAATTAATAGTAAATAGTACAAAAGATAAAAAAGATACTGAAAGTAAAATAATAGTAAAAAAATAATGGGAAATAGTACAAAAGATAAAAAAGATACTAAAAGTAAAATAATAGTAAAAAAAATAATAGTAAATAGTACAAAAGATAAAAAAGATACTAAAAGTAAAATAATAGTAAAAAAATAATACTAAATAGTACAAAAGATAAAAAGGATACTAAAAGTAAAATAATAGTACAAAAAATTATAGTCCATAGTACAACAGATAAAAAGGATACTAAAAGTAAAATAATAGTAAAAAAATAATAGTAAATAGTACAAAAGATAAAAAGGATACTAAAAGTAAAATAATAGTAAAAAAATAATAGTAAATAGTACAAAAGATAAAAATGATACTAATAGTAAAATAATAGTAAGAAATTATAGTAAATAGTACAAAAGATAAAAAAGATACTGAAAGTAAAATAATAGTAAAAAAATAATAGTAAATAGTACAAAAGATAAAAAAGATACTAAAAGTAAAATAATAGTAAAAAAATAATAGTAAATAGTACAAAAGATAAAAATGATACTAAAAGTAAAATAATAGTAAGAAATTATAGTAAATAGTACAAAAGAAAAAAAAGATACTAAAAGTGAAATAATAGTAAAAAATAAATATTAAATAGTACAAAAGATAAAAAAGATACTGACAGTAAAATGATAGTAAAAAAATAATAGTAAATAGTACAAAAGATAAACAGGATACTAAAAGTAAAATAATAGTAAAAAAATAATAGTAAATAGTACAAAAGATAAAAAAGATACTGAAAGTAAAATAATAGTAAAAAAATAATAGTAAATAGTACAAAAGATAAAAAGGATACTGAAAGTAAAATAATAGTGAAAAAAATTATAGTAAATAGTACAAAAGATAAAAAGGATACTGAAAGTAAAATGATAGTAAAAAAATAATAGTAAATAGTACAAAAGATAAACAGGATACTAAAAGTAAAATAATTGTAAAAAAATAATAGTAAATAGTACAACAGATAAAAAGGATACTAAAAGTAAAATAATAGTAAAAAAAATTATAGTAAATAGTACAAAAGATAAACAGGATACTAAAAGTAAAATAATAGTAAAAAAATAATAGTAAATAGTACAAAAGATAAAAAGGATACTAAAAGTACAATAATAGTAAAAAAAATAATAGTAAATAGTACAAAAGATAAAAAGGATACTAACAGTAAAATAATAGTAAAAAAATAATAGTAAATAGTACAAAAGATAAAAAAGATACTGAAAGTAAAATAATAGTAAAAAAATTATAATAAATAGTACAAAAGATAAAAAAGATACTAAAAGTAAAATGATAGTAAAAAATAATAGTAAATAGTACAAAAGATAAAAAGGATACTAAAAGTTAAATAATAGTAAAAAAATAATAGTAAATAGTACAAAAGATAAAAAGGATACTGAAAGTAAAATAATAGTAAAAAACATAATAGTAAATAGAACAAAAGCTAAAAAGGATACTAAAAGTAAAATAATAGTAAAAAAATGATAGTAAATAGTACAACAGATAAAAAGGATACTAAAAGTAAAATAATAGTAAAAAAATAATAGTAAATAGTACAAAAGATAAAAAAGATACTAAAAGTAAAATAATAGTAAAAAAAATAATAATAAATAGTACAAAAGATAAAAAAGATACTAAAAGTAAAATAATAGTAAAAAAATTATAGTAAATAGTACAAAAGATAAAAAAGATACTAAAAGTGAAATAATAGTAAAAAAAATAATAGTAAATAGTACAAAAGATAAAAATGGATACTAAAAGTAAAATAATAGTAAAAAAAATTGTAGTAAATAGTACAAAAGATAAAAAAGATACTAAAAGTAAAATAATAGTAAAAAAATAATAGTAAATAGTACAAAAGATAAAAAGAATACTAAAAGTAAAATAATAGTAAAAAAAATTATAGTAAATAGTACAAAAGATAAAAAGGATACTAAAAGTAAAATAATAGTAAAAAAATAATAGTAAATAGTACAAAAGATAAAACAGATACTGAAAGTAAAATAATAGTAAAAAAATAATAGTAAATAGTACAAAAGATAAAAAGGATACTAAAAGTAAAATGATAGTAAAAAATAATATTAAATAGTACAAAAGTTAAAAAGGATACTAAAAGTTAAATAATAGTAAAAAAATAATAGTAAATAGTACAAAAGATAAAAAGGATACTAAAAGTAAAATAATAGTAAATAGTACAAAAGATAAAAAAGATACTAAAAGTAAAATAATAGTAAAAAAATAATAGTAAATAGTACAAAAGATAAAAAGGATACTTAAAGTAAAATAATAGTAAAAAAATAATAGTAAATAGTACAAAAGATAAAAAAGATACTGAAAGTTAAATAATAGTAAAAAAATAATAGTAAATAGTACAAAAGATAAAAAGGATACTAAAAGTAAAATAATAGTAAAAAACATAATAGTAAATAGTACAAAAGATAAAAAGGATACTAAAAGTAAAATAATAGTAAAAAAATAATAGTAAATTGTACAAAAGATAAAAAAGATACTGAAAGTAAAATAATAGTAAAAAAATAATAGTAAATAGTACAAAAGATAAAAAGGATACTGAAAGTAAAATAATAGTGAAAAAAATTATAGTAAATAGTACAAAAGAAAAAAAGGATACTAAAAGTAAAATAATAGTAAAAAAATAATAGTAAATTGTACAAAAGATAAAAAAGATACTGAAAGTAAAATAATAGTAAAAAAAATAATAGTAAATAGTACAAAAGATAAAAAGGATACTAAAAGTAAAATAATAGTAAAAAAAATTATAGTAAATAGTACAAAAGATAAATAGTATACTGAAAGTAAAATGATTGTAAAAAAATAATAGTAAATAGTACAAAGGATAAAAAGGATACTAAAAGTAAAATAATAGTAAACAAATAATAGTAAATAGTACAAAAGGATAAAAAGGATACTAAAAGTAAAATAATAGTCAAAAAATGATAGTAAATAGTACAAAAGATAAAAAGGATACTAAAAGTAAAATAATAGTAAACAAATAATAGTAAATAGTACAAAAGATAAAAAGGATACTTAAAGTAAAATAATAGTAAAAAAATAATAATAAATAGTACAAAAGGATAAAAAGGATACTAAAAGTAAAATAATAGTAAAAAAAATAATAGTAAATAGTACAAAAGATAAAAAGGATACTAAAAGTAAAATAATAGTAAACAAATAATAGTAAATAGTACAAAAGATAAAAAGGATACTTAAAGTAAAATAATAGTAAAAAAATAATAATAAATAGTACAAAAGATAAAAAGGATACTAAAAGTAAAATAATAGTAAAAAAATGATAGTAAATAGTACAACAGATAAAAAGGATACTAAAAGTAAAATAATAGTAAAAAAATAATAGTAAATAGTACAAAAGATAAAAAAGATACTAAAAGTAAAATAATAGTAAAAAAAATAATAATAAATAGTACAAAAGATAAAAAAGATACTAAAAGTAAAATAATAGTAAAAAAATAATAGTAAATAGTACAAAAGATAAAAAGGATACTAAAAGTAAAATAATAGTAAAAAAATTATAGTAAATAGTACAAAAGATAAAAAAGATACTAAAAGTGAAATAATAGTAAAAAAAATAATAGTAAATAGTACAAAAGATAAAAATGGATACTAAAAGTAAAATAATAGTAAAAAAAATTGTAGTAAATAGTACAAAAGATAAAAAAGATACTAAAAGTAAAATAATAGTAAAAAAATAATAGTAAATAGTACAAAAGATAAAAAGGATACTAAAAGTAAAATAATAGTAAAAAAAATTATAGTAAATAGTACAAAAGATAAAAAGGATACTAAAAGTAAAATAATAGTAAAAAAATAATAGTAAATAGTACAAAAGATAAAACAGATACTGAAAGTAAAATAATAGTAAAAAAATAATAGTAAATAGTACAAAAGATAAAAAGGATACTAAAAGTAAAATGATAGTAAAAAATAATATTAAATAGTACAAAAGTTAAAAAGGATACTAAAAGTTAAATAATAGTAAAAAAATAATAGTAAATAGTACAAAAGATAAAAAGGATACTGAAAGTAAAATAATAGTAAAAAAATAATAGTAAATAGTACAAAAGATAAAAAAGATACTAAAAGTAAAATAATAGTAAAAAAATAATAGTAAATAGTACAAAAGATAAAAAAGATACTAAAAGTAAAATTATAGTAAAAAACTAATAGTAAATAGTACAAAAGATAAAAAAGATACTAAAAGTAAAATGATAGTAAAAAAATAATAGTAAATAGTACAAAAGATAAAAAGGATACTAAAAGTAAAATAATAGTAAAAAAATTATAGTAAATAGTACCACAGATAAAAAAGATACTGAAAGTACAATAATAGTAAAAAAATAATAGTAAATAGTACAAAAGATAAAAAGGATACTAAAAGTAAAATAATAGTAAAAAAATTATAGTAAATAGTACAACAGATAAAAAGGATACTAAAAGTAAAATAATAGTAAAAAAATAATAGTAAATAGTACAAAAGATAAAAAAGATACTAAAAGTAAAATAATAGTAAAAAATAATAGTAAATAGTACATAAGATAAAAAAGATACTAAAAGTGAAATAATAGTAAAAAAATAATAGTAAATAGTACAAAAGATAAAAAAGATACTGACAGTAAAATGATAGTAAAAAAATAATAGTAAATAGTACAAAAGATAAACAGGATACTAAAAGTAAAATAATTATTAAAAAATAAAAGTAAATAGTACAAAAGATAAAAAAGATACTAAAAGTAAAATAATAGTAAAAAAATAATAGTAAATAGTACAAAAGATAAAAAGGATACTAAAAGTAAAATAATAGTAAAAAAAATTATAGTAAATAGTACAAAAGATAAAAAGGGTACTGAAAGTAAAGAGATAGTAAAAAAATAATAGTAAATAGTACAAAAGATAAAAAGGATACTTAAAGTAAAATAATAGTAAAAAAATAATAGTAAATAGTACAAAAGATAAAAAAGATACTGAAAGTTAAATAATAGTAAAAAAATAATAGTAAATAGTACAAAAGATAAAAAGGATACTAAAAGTAAAATAATAGTAAGAAACATAATAGTAAATAGTACAAAAGATAAAAAGGATACTAAAAGTAAAATAATAGTAAAAAAATAATAGTAAATTGTACAAAAGATAAAAAAGATACTAACAGTGAAATAATAGTAAAAAAATAATAGTAAATAGTACAAAAGATAAAAAGGATACTAAAAGTAAAATAATAGTAAAAAAAATTATAGTAAATAGTACAAAAGATAAAAAGGATACTAAAAGTAAAATAATAGTAAAAAAATAATAGTAAATATTACAAAAGATAAAAAGGATACTAAAAGTACAATAATAGTAAAAAAAATAATAGTAAATAGTACAAAAGATAAAAAGGATACTAACAGTAAAATAATAGTAAACAAATAATAGTAAATAGTACAAAAGATAAAAAAGATACTGAAAGTAAAATAATAGTAAAAAAATAATAATAAATAGTACAAAAGATAAAAAAGATACTAAAAGTAAAATGATAGTAAACAATAATAGTAAATAGTACAAAAGATAAAAAGGATACTAAAAGTTTAATAATAGTAAAAAAATAATAGTAAATAGTACAAAAGATAAAAAGGATACTGAAAGTAAAATAATAGTAAAAAACATAATAGTAAATAGAACAAAAGCTAAAAAGGATACTAAAAGTAAAATAATAGTAAAAAAATGATAGTAAATAGTACAACAGATAAAAAGGATACTAAAAGTAAAATAATAGTAAAAAAATAATAGTAAATAGTACAAAAGATAAAAAAGATACTAAAAGTAAAATAATAGTAAAAAAATAATAGTAAATGGTACAAAAGATAAAAAGGATACTAAAAGTAAAATAATAGTAAAAAAATTATAGTAAATAGTACAAAAGATAAAAAAGATACTAAAAGTGAAATAATAGTAAAAAAAATAATTGTAAATAGTACAAAAGATAAAAATGGATACTAAAAGTAAAATAATAGTAAAAAAATAATAGTAAATAGTACAAAAGATAAACAGGATACTAAAAGTAAAATAATAGTAAAAAAATAATAGTAAATAGTACAAAAGATAAAAAAGATACTAAAAGTAAAATAATAGTAAAAAAATAATAGTAAATAGTACAAAAGATAAAAAGGATACTAAAAGTAAAATAATAGTAAAAAAAATTATAGTAAATAGTACAAAAGATAAAAAGGGTACTGAAAGTAAAGAGATAGTAAAAAAATAATAGTAAATAGTACAAAAGATAAAAAGGATACTTAAAGTAAAATAATAGTAAAAAAATAATAGTAAATAGTACAAAAGATAAAAAAGATACTGAAAGTTAAATAATAGTAAAAAAATAATAGTAAATAGTACAAAAGATAAAAAGGATACTAAAAGTAAAATAATAGTAAAAAACATAATAGTAAATAGTACAAAAGATAAAAAGGATACTAAAAGTAAAATAATAGTAAAAAAATAATAGTAAATTGTACAAAAGATAAAAAAGATACTGAAAGTAAAATAATAGTAAAAAAATAATATTAAATAGTACAAAAGATAAAAAGGATACTGAAAGTAAAATAATAGTGAAAAAAATAATAGTAAATAGTACAAAAGATAAAAAAGATAATAAAGTAAAATAATAGTAAAAAAAATAATAGTAAATAGTACAAAAGATAAAAAGGGTACTGAAAGTAAAATAATAGTAAAAAAATAATAGTAAATATTACAAAAGATAAAAAGGATACTAAAAGTACAATAATAGTAAAAAAAATAATAGTAAATAGTACAAAAGATAAAAAGGATACTAACAGTAAAATAATAGTAAAAAAATAATAGTAAATAGTACAAAAGATAAAAAAGATACTGAAAGTAAAATAATAGTAAAAAAATTATAATAAATAGTACAAAAGATAAAAAAGATACTAAAAGTAAAATGATAGTAAAAAATAATAGTAAATAGTACAAAAGATAAAAAGGATACTAAAAGTTAAATAATAGTAAAAAAATAATAGTAAAAAGTACAAAAGATAAAAAGGATACTGAAAGTAAAATAATAGTAAAAAAAAAATAGTAAATAGTACAAAGATAAAAAAGATACTGAAAGTAAAATAATAGTAAAAAAAATAATAGTAAATAGTACAAAAGATAAAAAGGATACTAAAAGTAAAATAATAGTAAAAAAAATTATAGTAAATAGTACAAAAGATAAATAGTATACTGAAAGTAAAATGATTGTAAAAAAATAATAGTAAATAGTACAAAGGATAAAAAGGATACTAAAAGTAAAATAATAGTAAACAAATAATAGTAAATAGTACAAAAGGATAAAAAGGATACTAAAAGTAAAATAATAGTAAAAAAATGATAGTAAATAGTACAAAAGATAAAAAGGATACTAAAAGTAAAATAATAGTAAACAAATAATAGTAAATAGTACAAAAGATAAAAAGGATACTAAAAGTAAAATAATAGTAAAAAAATAATAATAAATAGTACAAAAGGATAAAAAGGATACTAAAAGTAAAATAATAGTAAAAAAAATAATAGTAAATAGTACAAAAGATAAAAAGGATACTAAAAGTAAAATAATAGTAAACAAATAATAGTAAATAGTACAAAAGATAAAAAGGATACTTAAAGTAAAATAATAGTAAAAAAATAATAATAAATAGTACAAAAGATAAAAAGGATACTAAAAGTAAAATAATAGTAAAAAAATGATAGTAAATAGTACAACAGATAAAAAGGATACTAAAAGTAAAATAATAGTAAAAAAATAATAGTAAATAGTACAAAAGATAAAAAAGATACTAAAAGTAAAATAATAGTAAAAAAAATAATAATAAATAGTACAAAAGATAAAAAAGATACTAAAAGTAAAATAATAGTAAAAAAATAATAGTAAATAGTACAAAAGATAAAAAGGATACTAAAAGTAAAATAATAGTAAAAAAATTATAGTAAATAGTACAAAAGATAAAAAAGATACTAAAAGTGAAATAATAGTAAAAAAAATAATAGTAAATAGTACAAAAGATAAAAATGGATACTAAAAGTAAAATAATAGTAAAAAAAATTGTAGTAAATAGTACAAAAGATAAAAAAGATACTAAAAGTAAAATAATAGTAAAAAAATAATAGTAAATAGTACAAAAGATAAAAAGGATACTAAAAGTAAAATAATAGTAAAAAAAATTATAGTAAATAGTACAAAAGATAAAAAGGATACTAAAAGTATAATAATAGTAAAAAAAATAATAGTAAATAGTACAAAAGATAAAACAGATACTGAAAGTAAAATAATAGTAAAAAAATAATAGTAAATAGTACAAAAGATAAAAAGGATACTAAAAGTAAAATGATAGTAAAAAATAATATTAAATAGTACAAAAGTTAAAAAGGATACTAAAAGTTAAATAATAGTAAAAAAATAATAGTAAATAGTACAAAAGATAAAAAGGATACTGAAAGTAAAATAATAGTAAAAAAATAATAGTAAATAGTACAAAAGATAAAAAAGATACTAAAAGTAAAATAATAGTAAAAAAATAATAGTAAATAGTACAAAAGATAAAAAAGATACTAAAAGTAAAATTATAGTAAAAAACTAATAGTAAATAGTACAAAAGATAAAAAAGATACTAAAAGTAAAATGATAGTAAAAAAATAATAGTAAATAGTACAAAAGATAAAAAGGATACTAAAAGTAAAATAATAGTAAAAAAATTATAGTAAATAGTACCACAGATAAAAAAGATACTGAAAGTACAATAATAGTAAAAAAATAATAGTAAATAGTACAAAAGATAAAAAGGATACTAAAAGTAAAATAATAGTAAACAAATAATAGTAAATAGTACAAAAGATAAAAAGGATACTAAAAGTAAAATAATAGTAAAAAAATAATAATAAATAGTACAAAAGGATAAAAAGGATACTAAAAGTAAAATAATAGTAAAAAAAATAATAGTAAATAGTACAAAAGATAAAAAGGATACTAAAAGTAAAATAATAGTAAACAAATAATAGTAAATAGTACAAAAGATAAAAAGGATACTTAAAGTAAAATAATAGTAAAAAAATAATAATAAATAGTACAAAAGATAAAAAGGATACTAAAAGTAAAATAATAGTAAAAAAATGATAGTAAATAGTACAACAGATAAAAAGGATACTAAAAGTAAAATAATAGTAAAAAAATAATAGTAAATAGTACAAAAGATAAAAAAGATACTAAAAGTAAAATAATAGTAAAAAAAATAATAATAAATAGTACAAAAGATAAAAAAGATACTAAAAGTAAAATAATAGTAAAAAAATAATAGTAAATAGTACAAAAGATAAAAAGGATACTAAAAGTAAAATAATAGTAAAAAAATTATAGTAAATAGTACAAAAGATAAAAAAGATACTAAAAGTGAAATAATAGTAAAAAAAATAATAGTAAATAGTACAAAAGATAAAAATGGATACTAAAAGTAAAATAATAGTAAAAAAAATTGTAGTAAATAGTACAAAAGATAAAAAAGATACTAAAAGTAAAATAATAGTAAAAAAATAATAGTAAATAGTACAAAAGATAAAAAGGATACTAAAAGTAAAATAATAGTAAAAAAAATTATAGTAAATAGTACAAAAGATAAAAAGGATACTAAAAGTAAAATAATAGTAAAAAAATAATAGTAAATAGTACAAAAGATAAAACAGATACTGAAAGTAAAATAATAGTAAAAAAATAATAGTAAATAGTACAAAAGATAAAAAGGATACTAAAAGTAAAATGATAGTAAAAAATAATATTAAATAGTACAAAAGTTAAAAAGGATACTAAAAGTTAAATAATAGTAAAAAAATAATAGTAAATAGTACAAAAGATAAAAAGGATACTGAAAGTAAAATAATAGTAAAAAAATAATAGTAAATAGTACAAAAGATAAAAAAGATACTAAAAGTAAAATAATAGTAAAAAAATAATAGTAAATAGTACAAAAGATAAAAAAGATACTAAAAGTAAAATTATAGTAAAAAACTAATAGTAAATAGTACAAAAGATAAAAAAGATACTAAAAGTAAAATGATAGTAAAAAAATAATAGTAAATAGTACAAAAGATAAAAAGGATACTAAAAGTAAAATAATAGTAAAAAAATTATAGTAAATAGTACCACAGATAAAAAAGATACTGAAAGTACAATAATAGTAAAAAAATAATAGTAAATAGTACAAAAGATAAAAAGGATACTAAAAGTAAAATAATAGTAAAAAAATTATAGTAAATAGTACAACAGATAAAAAGGATACTAAAAGTAAAATAATAGTAAAAAAATAATAGTAAATAGTACAAAAGATAAAAAAGATACTAAAAGTAAAATAATAGTAAAAAAATAATAGTAAATAGTACATAAGATAAAAAAGATACTAAAAGTGAAATAATAGTAAAAAAATAATAGTAAATAGTACAAAAGATAAAAAAGATACTGACAGTAAAATGATAGTAAAAAAATAATAGTAAATAGTACAAAAGATAAACAGGATACTAAAAGTAAAATAATAGTAAAAAAATAATAGTAAATAGTACAAAAGATAAAAAGGGTACTGAAAGTAAAGAGATAGTAAAAAAATAATAGTAAATAGTACAAAAGATAAAAAGGATACTTAAAGTAAAATAATAGTAAAAAAATAATAGTAAATAGTACAAAAGATAAAAAAGATACTGAACGTTAAATAATAGTAAAAAAATAATAGTAAATAGTACAAAAGATAAAAAGGATACTAAAAGTAAAATAATAGTAAAAAACATAATAGTAAATAGTACAAAAGATAAAAAGGATACTAAAAGTAAAATAATAGTAAAAAAAATTATAGTAAATAGTACAAAAGATAAAAAGGGTACTGAAAGTAAAGAGATAGTAAAAAAATAATAGTAAATAGTACAAAAGATAAAAAAGATACTGAAAGTTAAATAATAGTAAAAAAATAATAGTAAATAGTACAAAAGATAAAAAGGATACTAAAAGTAAAATAATAGTAAAAACCATAATAGTAAATAGTACAAAAGATAAAAAGGATACTAAAAGTAAAATAATAGTAAAAAAATAATAGTAAATTGTACAAAAGATAAAAAAGATACTGAAAGTAAAATAATAGTAAAAAAATAATAGTAAATAGTACAAAAGATAAAAAGGATACTGAAAGTAAAATAATAGTGAAAAAAATAATAGTAAATAGTACAAAAGATAAAAAAGATACTAAAAGTAAAATAATAGTAAAAAAAATAATAGTAAATAGTACAAAAGATAAAAAGGGTACTGAAAGTAAAATAATAGTAAAAAAATAATAGTAAATATTACAAAAGATAAAAAGGATACTAAAAGTACAATAATAGTAAAAAAATAATAGTAAATAGTACAAAAGATAAAAAGGATACTAACAGTAAAATAATAGTAAAAAAATAATAGTAAATAGTACAAAAGATAAAAAAGATACTGAAAGTAAAATAATAGTAAAAAAATTATAATAAATAGTACAAAAGATAAAAAAGATACTAAAAGTAAAATGATAGTAAAAAATAATAGTAAATAGTACAAAAGATAAAAAGGATACTAAAAGTTAAATAATAGTAAAAAAATAATAGTAAAAAGTACAAAAGATAAAAAGGATACTAAAAGTAAAATAATAGTAAAAAAAATTATAGTAAATAGTACAAAAGATAAATAGTATACTGAAAGTAAAATGATTGTAAAAAAATAATAGTAAATAGTACAAAGGATAAAAAGGATACTAAAAGTAAAATAATAGTAAACAAATAATAGTAAATAGTACAAAAGGATAAAAAGGATACTAAAAGTAAAATAATAGTAAAAAAATGATAGTAAATAGTACAAAAGATAAAAAGGATACTAAAAGTAAAATAATAGTAAACAAATAATAGTAAATAGTACAAAAGATAAAAAGGATACTAAAAGTAAAATAATAGTAAAAAAATAATAATAAATAGTACAAAAGGATAAAAAGGATACTAAAAGTAAAATAATAGTAAAAAAAATAATAGTAAATAGTACAAAAGATAAAAAGGATACTAAAAGTAAAATAATAGTAAACAAATAATAGTAAATAGTACAAAAGATAAAAAGGATACTTAAAGTAAAATAATAGTAAAAAAATAATAATAAATAGTACAAAAGATAAAAAGGATACTAAAAGTAAAATAATAGTAAAAAAATGATAGTAAATAGTACAACAGATAAAAAGGATACTAAAAGTAAAATAATAGTAAAAAAATAATAGTAAATAGTACAAAAGATAAAAAAGATACTAAAAGTAAAATAATAGTAAAAAAAATAATAATAAATAGTACAAAAGATAAAAAAGATACTAAAAGTAAAATAATAGTAAAAAAATAATAGTAAATAGTACAAAAGATAAAAAGGATACTAAAAGTAAAATAATAGTAAAAAAATTATAGTAAATAGTACAAAAGATAAAAAAGATACTAAAAGTGAAATAATAGTAAAAAAAATAATAGTAAATAGTACAAAAGATAAAAATGGATACTAAAAGTAAAATAATAGTAAAAAAAATTGTAGTAAATAGTACAAAAGATAAAAAAGATACTAAAAGTAAAATAATAGTAAAAAAATAATAGTAAATAGTACAAAAGATAAAAAGGATACTAAAAGTAAAATAATAGTAAAAAAAATTATAGTAAATAGTACAAAAGATAAAAAGGATACTAAAAGTATAATAATAGTAAAAAAATAATAGTAAATAGTACAAAAGATTAAACAGATACTGAAAGTAAAATAATAGTAAAAAAATAATAGTAAATAGTACAAAAGATAAAAAGGATACTAAAAGTAAAATGATAGTAAAAAATAATATTAAATAGTACAAAAGTTAAAAAGGATACTAAAAGTTAAATAATAGTAAAAAAATAATAGTAAATAGTACAAAAGATAAAAAGGATACTGAAAGTAAAATAATAGTAAAAAAATAATAGTAAATAGTACAAAAGATAAAAAAGATACTAAAAGTAAAATAATAGTAAAAAAATAATAGGAAATAGTACACAAGATAAAAAAGATACTAAAAGTAAAATTATAGTAAAAAAATAATAGTAAATAGTACAAAAGATAAAAAAGATACTAAAAGTAAAATGATAGTAAAAAAATAATAGTAAATAGTACAAAAGATAAAAAGGATACTAAAAGTAAAATAATAGTAAAAAAATTATAGTAAATAGTACCACAGATAAAAAAGATACTGAAAGTACAATAATAGTAAAAAAATAATAGTAAATAGTACAAAAGATAAAAAGGATACTAAAAGTAAAATAATAGTAAACAAATAATAGTAAATAGTACAAAAGATAAAAAGGATACTAAAAGTAAAATAATAGTAAAAAAATAATAATAAATAGTACAAAAGGATAAAAAGGATACTAAAAGTAAAATAATAGTAAAAAAAATAATAGTAAATAGTACAAAAGATAAAAAGGATACTAAAAGTAAAATAATAGTAAACAAATAATAGTAAATAGTACAAAAGATAAAAAGGATACTTAAAGTAAAATAATAGTAAAAAAAAAATAATAAATAGTACAAAAGATAAAAAGGATACTAAAAGTAAAATAATAGTAAAAAAATGATAGTAAATAGTACAACAGATAAAAAGGATACTAAAAGTAAAATAATAGTAAAAAAATAATAGTAAATAGTACAAAAGATAAAAAAGATACTAAAAGTAAAATAATAGTAAAAAAAATAATAATAAATAGTACAAAAGATAAAAAAGATACTAAAAGTAAAATAATAGTAAAAAAATAATAGTAAATAGTACAAAAGATAAAAAGGATACTAAAAGTAAAATAATAGTAAAAAAATTATAGTAAATAGTACAAAAGATAAAAAAGATACTAAAAGTGAAATAATAGTAAAAAAAATAATAGTAAATAGTACAAAAGATAAAAATGGATACTAAAAGTAAAATAATAGTAAAAAAAATTGTAGTAAATAGTACAAAAGATAAAAAAGATACTAAAAGTAAAATAATAGTAAAAAAATAATAGTAAATAGTACAAAAGATAAAAAGGATACTAAAAGTAAAATAATAGTAAAAAAAATTATAGTAAATAGTACAAAAGATAAAAAGGATACTAAAAGTAAAATAATAGTAAAAAAATAATAGTAAATAGTACAAAAGATAAAACAGATACTGAAAGTAAAATAATAGTAAAAAAATAATAGTAAATAGTACAAAAGATAAAAAGGATACTAAAAGTAAAATGATAGTAAAAAATAATATTAAATAGTACAAAAGTTAAAAAGGATACTAAAAGTTAAATAATAGTAAAAAAATAATAGTAAATAGTACAAAAGATAAAAAGGATACTGAAAGTAAAATAATAGTAAAAAAATAATAGTAAATAGTACAAAAGATAAAAAAGATACTAAAAGTAAAATAATAGTAAAAAAATAATAGTAAATAGTACAAAAGATAAAAAAGATACTAAAAGTAAAATTATAGTAAAAAACTAATAGTAAATAGTACAAAAGATAAAAAAGATACTAAAAGTAAAATGATAGTAAAAAAATAATAGTAAATAGTACAAAAGATAAAAAGGATACTAAAAGTAAAATAATAGTAAAAAAATTATAGTAAATAGTACCACAGATAAAAAAGATACTGAAAGTACAATAATAGTAAAAAAATAATAGTAAATAGTACAAAAGATAAAAAGGATACTAAAAGTAAAATAATAGTAAAAAAATTATAGTAAATAGTACAACAGATAAAAAGGATACTAAAAGTAAAATAATAGTAAAAAAATAATAGTAAATAGTACAAAAGATAAAAAAGATACTAAAAGTAAAATAATAGTAAGAAAATAATAGTAAATAGTACATAAGATAAAAAAGATACTAAAAGTGAAATAATAGTAAAAAAATAATAGTAAATAGTACAAAAGATAAAAAAGATACTGACAGTAAAATGATAGTAAAAAAATAATAGTAAATAGTACAAAAGATAAACAGGATACTAAAAGTAAAATAATAGTAAAAAAATAATAGTAAATAGTACAAAAGATAAAAAAGATACTAAAAGTAAAATAATAGTAAAAAAATAATAGTAAATAGTACAAAAGATAAAAAGGATACTAAAAGTAAAATAATAGTAAAAAAAATTATAGTAAGTAGTACAAAAGATAAAAAGGGTACTGAAAGTAAAGAGATAGTAAAAAAATAATAGTAAATAGTACAAAAGATAAAAAGGATACTTAAAGTAAAATAATAGTAAAAAAATAATAGTAAATAGTACAAAAGATAAAAAAGATACTGAAAGTTAAATAATAGTAAAAAAATAATAGTAAATAGTACAAAAGATAAAAAGGATACTAAAAGTAAAATAATAGTAAAAAACATAATAGTAAATAGTACAAAAGATAAAAAGGATACTAAAAGTAAAATAATAGTAAAAAAATAATAGTAAATTGTACAAAAGATAAAAAAGATACTAACAGTGAAATAATAGAAAAAAATAATAGTAAATAGTACAAAAGATAAAAAGGATACTAAAAGTAATATAATAGTAAAAAAAATTATAGTAAATAGTACAAAAGATAAAAAGGATACTAAAAGTAAAATAATAGTAAAAAAATAATAGTAAATATTACAAAAGATAAAAAGGATACTAAAAGTACAATAATAGTAAAAAAAATAATAGTAAATAGTACAAAAGATAAAAAGGATACTAACAGTAAAATAATAGTAAACAAATAATAGTAAATAGTACAAAAGATAAAAAAGATACTGAAAGTAAAATAATAGTAAAAAAATAATAATAAATAGTACAAAAGATAAAAAAGATACTAAAAGTAAAATGATAGTAAAAAATAATAGTAAATAGTACAAAAGATAAAAAGGATACTAAAAGTTTAATAATAGTAAAAAAATAATAGTAAATAGTACAAAAGATAAAAAGGATACTGAAAGTAAAATAATAGTAAAAAACATAATAGTAAATAGAACAAAAGCTAAAAAGGATACTAAAAGTAAAATAATAGTAAAAAAATGATAGTAAATAGTACAACAGATAAAAAGGATACTAAAAGTAAAATAATAGTAAAAAAATAATAGTAAATAGTACAAAAGATAAAAAAGATACTAAAAGTAAAATAATAGTAAAAAAATAATAGTAAATAGTACAAAAGATAAAAAGGATACTAAAAGTAAAATAATAGTAAAAAAATTATAGTAAATAGTACAAAAGATAAACAAGATACTAAAAGTGAAATAATAGTAAAAAAAATAATTGTAAATAGTACAAAAGATAAAAATGGATACTAAAAGTAAAATAATAGTAAAAAAATAATAGTAAATAGTACAAAAGATAAACAGGATACTAAAAGTAAAATAATAGTAAAAAAATAATAGTAAATAGTACAAAAGATAAAAAAGATACTAAAAGTAAAATAATAGTAAAAAAATAATAGTAAATAGTACAAAAGATAAAAATGGATACTAAAAGTAAAATAATAGTAAAAAAAATTATAGTAAATAGTACAAAAGATAAAAAGGGTACTGAAAGTAAAGAGATAGTAAAAAAATAATAGTAAAGAGTACAAAAGATAAAAAGGATACTTAAAGTAAAATAATAGTAAAAAAATAATAGTAAATAGTACAAAAGATAAAAAAGATACTGAAAGTTAAATAATAGTAAAAAAATAATAGTAAATAGTACAAAAGATAAAAAGGATACTAAAAGTAAAATAATAGTAAAAAACATAATAGTAAATAGTACAAAAGATAAAAAGGATACTAAAAGTAAAATAATAGTAAAAAAATAATAGTAAATTGTACAAAAGATAAAAAAGATACTAACAGTGAAATAATAGTAAAAAAATAATAGTAAATAGTACAAAAGATAAAAAGGATACTAAAAGTAAAATAATAGTAAAAAAAAATTATAGTAAATAGTACAAAAGATAAAAAGGATACTAAAAGTAAAATAATAGTAAAAAAATAATAGTAAATATTACAAAAGATAAAAAGGATACTAAAAGTACAATAATAGTAAAAAAAATAATAGTAAATAGTACAAAAGATAAAAAGGATACTAACAGTAAAATAATAGTAAACAAATAATAGTAAATAGTACAAAAGATAAAAAAGATACTGAAAGTAAAATAATAGTAAAAAAATAATAATAAATAGTACAAAAGATAAAAAAGATACTAAAAGTAAAATGATAGTAAAAAATAATAGTAAATAGTACAAAAGATAAAAAGGATACTAAAAGTTTAATAATAGTAAAAAAATAATAGTAAATAGTACAAAAGATAAAAAGGATACTGAAAGTAAAATAATAGTAAAAAACATAATAGTAAATAGAACAAAAGCTAAAAAGGATACTAAAAGTAAAATAATAGTAAAAAAATGATAGTAAATAGTACAACAGATAAAAAGGATACTAAAAGTAAAATAATAGTAAAAAAATAATAGTAAATAGTACAAAAGATAAAAAAGATACTAAAAGTAAAATAATAGTAAAAAAATAATAGTAAATAGTACAAAAGATAAAAAGGATACTAAAAGTAAAATAATAGTAAAAAAATTATAGTAAATAGTACAAAAGATAAAAAAGATACTAAGAGTGAAATAATAGTAAAAAAAATAATTGTAAATAGTACAAAAGATAAAAATGGATACTAAAAGTAAAATAATAGTAAAAAAAATTGCAGTAAATAGTACAAAAGATAAAAAAGATACTAAAAGTAAAATGATAGTAAAAAAATAATAGTAAATAGTACAAAAGATAAAAAGGATACTAAAAGTAAAATAATAGTAAAAAAAATTATAGTAAATAGTACAAAAGATAAAAAGGATACTAAAAGTAAAATAATAGTAAAAAAATTATAGTAAATAGTACAACAGATAAAAAGGATACTAAAAGTAAAATAATAGTAAAAAAATAATAGTAAATAGTACATAAGATAAAAAAGATACTAAAAGTGAAATAATAGTAAAAAAAAAATAGTAAATAGTACAAAAGATAAAAAAGATACTGACAGTAAAATGATAGTAAAAAAATAATAGTAAATAGTACAAAAGATAAAAAGGATACTAAAAGTAAAATGATAGTAAAAAATAATATTAAATAGTACAAAAGTTAAAAAGGATACTAAAAGTTAAATAATAGTAAAAAAATAATAGTAAATAGTACAAAAGATAAAAAGGATACTGAAAGTAAAATAATAGTAAAAAAATAATAGTAAATAGTACAAAAGATAAAAAAGATACTAAAAGTAAAATAATAGTAAAAAAATAATAGTAAATAGTACAAAAGATAAAAAAGATACTAAAAGTAAAATGATAGTAAAAAACTAATAGTAAATAGTACAAAAGATAAAAAAGATACTAAAAGTAAAATGATAGTAAAAAAATAATAGTAAATAGTACAAAAGATAAAAAGGATACTAAAAGTAAAATAATAGTAAAAAAATTATAGTAAATAGTACCACAGATAAAAAAGATACTGAAAGTACAATAATAGTAAAAAAATAATAGTAAATAGTACAAAAGATAAAAAGGATACTAAAAGTAAAATAATAGTAAAAAAATTATAGTAAATAGTACAACAGATAAAAAGGATACTAAAAGTAAAATAATAGTAAAAAAATAATAGTAAATAGTACAAAAGATAAAAAAGATACTAAAAGTAAAATAATAGTAAAAAAATAATAGTAAATAGTACATAAGATAAAAAAGATACTAAAAGTGAAATAATAGTAAAAAAATAATAGTAAATAGTACAAAAGATAAAAAAGATACTGACAGTAAAATGATAGTAAAAAAATAATAGTAAATAGTACAAAAGATAAACAGGATACTAAAAGTAAAATAATAGTAAAAAAATAATAGTAAATAGTACAAAAGATAAAACAGATACTAAAAGTAAAATAATAGTAAAAAAATAATAGTAAATAGTACAAAAGATAAAAAGGATACTAAAAGTAAAATAATAGTAAAAAAAATTATAGTAAATAGTACAAAAGATAAAAAGGGTACTGAAAGTAAAATGATAGTAAAAAAATAATAGTAAATAGTACAAAAGATAAAAAGGATACTTAAAGTAAAATAATAGTAAAAAAATAATAGTAAATAGTACAAAAGATAAAAAAGATACTGAAAGTTAAATAATAGTAAAAAAATAATAGTAAATAGTACAAAAGATAAAAAGGATACTAAAAGTAAAATAATAGTAAAAAACATAATAGTAAATAGTACAAAAGATAAAAAGGATACTAAAAGTAAAATAATAGTAAAAAAATTATAGTAAATAGTACAACAGATAAAAAGTATACTAAAAGTAAAATAATAGTAAAAAAATAATAGTAAATAGTACATAAGATAAAAAAGATACTAAAAGTGAAATAATAGTAAAAAAAAAATAGTAAATAGTACAAAAGATAAAAAAGATACTGACAGTAAAATGATAGTAAAAAAATAATAGTAAATAGTACAAAAGATAAAAAGGATACTAAAAGTAAAATGATAGTAAAAAATAATATTAAATAGTACAAAAGTTAAAAAGGATACTAAAAGTTAAATAATAGTAAAAAAATAATAGTAAATAGTACAAAAGATAAAAAGGATACTGAAAGTAAAATAATAGTAAAAAAATAATAGTAAATAGTACAAAAGATAAAAAAGATACTAAAAGTAAAATAATAGTAAAAAAATAATAGTAAATAGTACAAAAGATAAAAAAGATACTAAAAGTAAAATGATAGTAAAAAACTAATAGTAAATAGTACAAAAGATAAAAAAGATACTAAAAGTAAAATGATAGTAAAAAAATAATAGTAAATAGTACAAAAGATAAAAAGGATACTAAAAGTAAAATAATAGTAAAAAAATTATAGTAAATAGTACCACAGATAAAAAAGATACTGAAAGTACAATAATAGTAAAAAAATAATAGTAAATAGTACAAAAGATAAAAAGGATACTAAAAGTAAAATAATAGTAAAAAAATTATAGTAAATAGTACAACAGATAAAAAGGATACTAAAAGTAAAATAATAGTAAAAAAATAATAGTAAATAGTACAAAAGATAAAAAAGATACTAAAAGTAAAATAATAGTAAAAAAATAATAGTAAATAGTACATAAGATAAAAAAGATACTAAAAGTGAAATAATAGTAAAAAAATAATAGTAAATAGTACAAAAGATAAAAAAGATACTGACAGTAAAATGATAGTAAAAAAATAATAGTAAATAGTACAAAAGATAAACAGGATACTAAAAGTAAAATAATAGTAAAAAAATAATAGTAAATAGTACAAAAGATAAAACAGATACTAAAAGTAAAATAATAGTAAAAAAATAATAGTAAATAGTACAAAAGATAAAAAGGATACTAAAAGTAAAATAATAGTAAAAAAAATTATAGTAAATAGTACAAAAGATAAAAAGGGTACTGAAAGTAAAATGATAGTAAAAAAATAATAGTAAATAGTACAAAAGATAAAAAGGATACTTAAAGTAAAATAATAGTAAAAAAATAATAGTAAATAGTACAAAAGATAAAAAAGATACTGAAAGTTAAATAATAGTAAAAAAATAATAGTAAATAGTACAAAAGATAAAAAGGATACTAAAAGTAAAATAATAGTAAAAAACATAATAGTAAATAGTACAAAAGATAAAAAGGATACTAAAAGTAAAATAATAGTAAAAAAATAATAATAAATTGTACAAAAGATAAAATAGATACTAACAGTGAAATAATAGTAAAAAAATAATAGTAAATAGTACAAAAGATAAAAAGGATACTAAAAGTAAAATAATAGTAAAAAAAATTATAGTAAATAGTACAAAAGATAAAAAGGATACTAACAGTAAAATAATAGTAAACAAATAATAGTAAATAGTACAAAAGATAAAAAAGATACTGAAAGTAAAATAATAGTAAAAAAATAATAGTAAATAGTACAAAAGATAAAAAGGATACTAAAAGTAAAATAATAGTAAAAAAATTATAGTAAATAGTACAAAAGATAAAAAAGATACTAAAAGTGAAATAATAGTAAAAAAAATAATAGTAAATAGTACAAAAGATAAAAATGGATACTAAAAGTAAAATAATAGTAAAAAAAATTGCAGTAAATAGTACAAAAGATAAAAAAGATACTAAAAGTAAAATAATAGTAAAAAAATAATAGTAAATAGTACAAAAGATAAAAAGGATACTAAAAGTAAAATAATAGTAAAAAAAATTATAGTAAATAGTACAAAAGATAAAAAGGATACTAAAAGTAAAATAATAGTAAAAAAATTATAGTAAATAGTACAACAGATAAAAAAGATACTAAAAGTAAAATAATAGTAAAAAACATAAAAGTAAATAGAACAAAAGCTAAAAAGGATACTAAAAGTAAAATAATAGTAAAAAAATGATAGTAAATAGTACAACAGATAAAAAGGATACTAAAAGTAAAATAATAGTAAAAAAATAATAGTAAATAGTACAAAAGATAAAAAAGATACTAAAAGTAAAACAATAGTAAAAAAAATAATAATAAATAGTACAAAAGATAAAAATGATACTAAAAGTAAAATAATAGTAAAAAAATAATAGTAAATAGTACAAAAGATAAAAAGGATACTAAAAGTAAAATAATAGTAAAAAAATTATAGTAAATAGTACAAAAGATAAAAAAGATACTAAAAGTGAAATAATAGTAAAAAAAATAATAGTAAATAGTACAAAAGATAAAAATGGATACTAAAAGTAAAATAATAGTAAAAAAAATTGCAGTAAATAGTACAAAAGATAAAAAAGATACTAAAAGTAAAATAATAGTTAAAAAATAATAGTAAATAGTACAAAAGATAAAAAGGATACTAAAAGTAAAATAATAGTAAAAAAAATTATAGTAAATTGTACAAAAGATAAAAAGGATACTAAAAGTAAAATAATAGTAAAAAAATAATAGTAAATAGTACAAAAGATAAAACAGATACTGAAAGTAAAATAATAGTAAAAAAATAATAGTAAATAGTACAAAAGATAAAAAGGATACTAAAAGTAAAATGATAGTAAAAAATAATATTAAATAGTACAAAAGATAAAAAAGATACTAAAAGTAAAATAATAGTAAAAAAATAATAGTAAATAGTACAAAAGTTAAAAAGGATACTAAAAGTTAAATAATAGTAAAAAAATAATAGTAAATAGTACAAAAGATAAAAAGGATACTGAAAGTAAAATAATAGTAAAAAAATAATAGTAAATAGTACAAAAGATAAAAAAGATACTAAAAGTAAAATAATAGTAAAAAAATAATCGTAAATAGTACAAAAGATAAAAAAGATACTAAAAGTAAAATTATAGTAAAAAACTAATAGTAAATAGTACAAAAGATAAAAAAAATACTAAAAGTAAAATGATAGTAAAAAAATAATAGTAAATAGTACAAAAGATAAAAAGGATACTAAAAGTAAAATAATAGTAAAAAAATTATAGTAAATAGTACCACAGATAAAAAAGATACTGAAAGTACAATAATAGTAAAAAAAATAATAGTAAATAGTACAAAAGATAAAAAGGATACTAAAAGTAAAATAATAGTACAAAAATTATAGTAAATAGTACAACAGATACAAAGGATACTAAAAGTAAAATAATAGTAAAAAAATAATAGTAAATAGTACAAAAGATAAAAAAGATACTAAAAGTAAAATAATAGTAAAAAAATAATAGTAAATAGTACATACGATAAAAAAGATACTAAAAGTAAAATAATAGTAAAAAAATAATAGTAAATAGTACAAAAGATAAAAAAGATACTAAAAGTAAAATAATAGTAAAAAAAATAATAGTAAATAGTACAAAAGATAAAAAGGATACTAAAAGTAAAATAATAGTAAAAAAATAATAGTAAATAGTACAAAAGATAAAAAGGATACTAAAAGTAAAATAATATTAAAAAAATAATAGTAAATAGTACAAAAGATAAAAAAGATACTGAAAGTAAAATAATAGTAAAAAAAATAATAGTAAATAGTACAAAAGATAAAAAAGATACTAAAAGTAAAATAATAGTAAAAAAAATAATAGTAAATAGTACGAAAGATAAAAAAGATACTGAAAGTAAAATACTAGTAAAAAAATAATAGTAAATAGTACAAAAGATAAAAAAGATACTAAAAGTACAATAATAGTAAAAAAATAATAGTAAATAGTACAAAAGATAAAAAGGATACTAAAAGTAAAATAATAGTAAATAGTACAAAAGATAAAAAAGATACTGAAAGTAAAATAATAGTAAAAAAATAATAGTAAATAGTACAACAGATAAAAAAGACACTAAAAGTGAAATAATAGTAAAAAAATAATAGTAAATAGTACAAAAGATAAAAAAGATACTGAAAGTAAAATGATAGTAAAAAAATAATAGTAAATAGTAGAAAAGATAAAAAGGATACTAAAAGTAAAATAATAGTAAAAAAATAATAGTAAATAGTACAAAAGATAATAAAGATACTGAAAGTAAAATAATATTAAAAAAATAATAGTAAATAGTACAAAAGATAAAAAGGATACTAAAAGTAAAATAATAGTAAAAAAATTATAGTAAATAGTACAAAAGATAAAAAGGACACTGAAAGTAAAATGATAGTAAAAAAATAATAGTAAATGGTACAAAAGATAAAAAGGATACTAAAAGTAAAATAATAATAAAAAAAATAATAGTAAATAGTACAAAAGATAAAAAGGATACTAAAAGTAAAATAATAGTAAAAAATAATAGTAAATAGTACAACAGATAAAAAGAATACTAAAAGAAAAATACTAGTAAAAAAATCATAGTAAATAGTACAAAAGATAAAAAGGATACTAAAAGTAAAATAATAGTAAAAAAAATAATAGTAAATAGTACAAAAGATAAAAATGGATACTAAAAGTAAAATAATAGTAAAAAAAATTGCAGTAAATAGTACAAAAGATAAAAAAGATACTAAAAGTAAAATAATAGTAAAAAAATAATAGTAAATAGTACAAAAGATAAAAAGGATACTAAAAGTAAAATAATAGTAAAAAAAATTATAGTAAATTGTACAAAAGATAAAAAGGATACTAAAAGTAAAATAATAGTAAAAAAATAATAGTAAATAGTACAAAAGATAAAACAGATACTGAAAGTAAAATAATAGTAAAAAAATAATAGTAAATAGTACAAAAGATAAAAAGGATACTAAAAGTAAAATGATAGTAAAAAATAATATTAAATAGTACAAAAGATAAAAAAGATACTAAAAGTAAAATAATAGTAAAAAAAAAATAGTAAATAGTACAAAAGTTAAAAAGGATACTAAAAGTTAAATAATAGTAAAAAAATAATAGTAAATAGTACAAAAGATAAAAAGGATACTGAAAGTAAAATAATAGTAAAAAATAATAGTAAATAGTACAAAAGATAAAAAAGATACTAAAAGTAAAATAATAGTAAAAAAATAATAGTAAATAGTACAAAAGATAAAAAAGATACTAAAAGTAAAATTATAGTAAAAAACTAATAGTAAATAGTACAAAAGATAAAAAAGATACTAAAAGTAAAATGATAGTAAAAAAATAATAGTAAATAGTACAAAAGATAAAAAGGATACTAAAAGTAAAATAATATTAAAAAAATTATAGTAAATAGTACAAAAGATAAAAAAGATACTAAAAGTAAAATAATAGTAAAAAAAATAATAGTAAATAGTACAAAAGATAAAAAAGATACTAAAAGTACAATAATAGTAAAAAAATAATAGTAAATAGTACAAAAGATAAAAAGGATACTAAAAGTAAAATAATAGTAAATAGTACAAAAGATAAAAAAGATACTGAAAGTAAAATAATAGTAAAAAAATAATAGTAAATAGTACAAAAGATAAAAAAGATACTGAAAGTAAAATAATAGTTAAAAAATAATAGTAAATAGTACAAAAGATAAAAAAGATACTAAAAGTAAAATTATAGTAAAAAACTAATAGTAAATAGTACAAAAGATAAAAAAGATACTAAAAGTAAAATGATAGTAAAAAAATAATAGTAAATAGTACAAAAGATAAAAAGGATACTAAAAGTAAAATAATAGTAAAAAAATTATAGTAAATAGTACCACAGATAAAAAAGATACTGAAAGTACAATAATAGTAAAAAAAATAATAGTAAATAGTACAAAAGATAAAAAGGATACTAAAAGTAAAATAATAGTACAAAAATTATAGTAAATAGTACAACAGATAAAAAGGATACTAAAAGTAAAATAATAGTAAAAAAATAATAGTAAATAGTACAAAAGATAAAAAAGATACTAAAAGTAAAATAATAGTAAAAAAATAATAGTAAATAGTACATACGATAAAAAAGATACTAAAAGTAAAATAATAGTAAAAAAATAATAGTAAATAGTACAAAAGATAAAAAAGATACTAAAAGTAAAATAATAGTAAAAAAAATAATAGTAAATAGTACAAAAGATAAAAAGGATACTAAAAGTAAAATAATAGTAAAAAAATAATAGTAAATAGTACAAAAGATAAAAAGGATACTAAAAGTAAAATAATATTAAAAAAATAATAGTAAATAGTACAAAAGATAAAAAAGATACTGAAAGTAAAATAATAGTAAAAAAATAATAGTAAATAGTACAAAAGATAAAAAAGATACTAAAAGTGAAATAATAGTAAAAAAAAAATAGTAAATAGTACAAAAGATAAAAAAGATACTGAAAGTAAAATAATAGTAAAAAAATAATAGTAAATAGTACAAAAGATAAAAAAGATACTAAAAGTAAAATAATAGTAAAAAAAATAATAGTAAATAGTACAAAAGATAAAAAAGATACTAAAAGTACTATAATAGTAAAAAAATAATAGTAAATAGTACAAAAGATAAAAAGGATACTAAAAGTAAAATAATAGTTAATAGTACAAAAGATAAAAAAGATACTGAAAGTAAAATAATAGTAAAAAAATAATAGTAAATAGTACAAAAGATAAAAAAGATACTGAAAGTAAAATAATAGTAAAAAAATAATAGTAAATAGTACAAAAGATAAAAAAGATACTAAAAGTAAAATAATAGTAAAAAAATAATAGTAAATAGTACAAAAGATAAAAAGGATACTAAAAGTTTAATAATAGTAAAAAAATAATAGTAAATAGTACAAAAGATAAAAAGGATACTGAAAGTAAAATAATAGTAAAAAACATAATAGTAAATAGAACAAAAGCTTAAAAGGATACTAAAAGTAAAATAATAGTAAAAAAATGATAGTAAATAGTACAACAGATAAAAAGGATACTAAAAGTAAAATAATAGTAAAAAAATAATAGTAAATAGTACAAAAGATAAAAAAGATACTAAAAGTAAAACAATAGTAAAAAAAATAATAATAAATAGTACAAAAGATAAAAAAGATACTAAAAGTAAAATAATAGTAAAAAAATAATAGTAAATAGTACAAAAGATAAAAAGGATACTAAAAGTAAAATAATAGTAAAAAAATTATAGTAAATAGTACAAAAGATAAAAAAGATACTAAAAGTTAAATAATAGTAAAAAAAATAATAGTAAATAGTACAAAAGATAAAAATGGATACTAAAAGTAAAATAATAGTGAAAAAACTTGCAGTAAATAGTACAAAAGATAAAAAAGATACTAAAAGTAAAATAATAGTAAAAAAATAATAGTAAATAGTACAAAAGATAAAAAGGATACTAAAAGTAAAATGATAGTAAAAAATAATATTAAATAGTACAAAAGTTAAAAAGGATACTAAAAGTTAAATAATAGTAAAAAAATAATAGTAAATAGTACAAAAGATAAAAAGGATACTGAAAGTAAAATAATAGTAAAAAAATAATAGTAAATAGTACAAAAGATAAAAAAGATACTAAAAGTAAAATAATAGTAAAAAAATAATAGTAAATAGTACAAAAGATAAAAAAGATACTAAAAGTAAAATGATAGTAAAAAACTAATAGTAAATAGTACAAAAGATAAAAAAGATACTAAAAGTAAAATGATAGTAAAAAAATAATAGTAAATAGTACAAAAGATAAAAAGGATACTAAAAGTAAAATAATAGTAAAAAAATTATAGTAAATAGTACCACAGATAAAAAAGATACTGAAAGTACAATAATAGTAAAAAAATAATAGTAAATAGTACAAAAGATAAAAAGGATACTAAAAGTAAAATAATAGTAAAAAAATTATAGTAAATAGTACAACAGATAAAAAGGATACTAAAAGTAAAATAATAGTAAAAAAATAATATTAAATAGTACAAAAGATAAAAAAGATACTAAAAGTAAAATAATAGTAAAAAAATAATAGTAAATAGTACATAAGATAAAAAAGATACTAAAAGTGAAATAATAGTAAAAAAATAATAGTAAATAGTACAAAAGATAAAAAAGATACTGACAGTAAAATGATAGTAAAAAAATAATAGTAAATAGTACAAAAGATAAACAGGATACAAAAAGTAAAATAATAGTAAAAAAATAATAGTAAATAGTACAAAAGATAAAAAAGATACTAAAAGTAAAATAATAGTAAAAAAATAATAGTAAATAGAACAAAAGATAATAAGGATACTAAAAGTAAAATAATAGTAAAAAAATAATAGTAAATAGTACAAAAGATAAAAAAGATACTGAAAGTTAAATAATAGTAAAAAAATAATAGTAAATAGTACAAAAGATAAAAAGGATACTAAAAGTAAAATAATAGTAAAAAACATAATAGTAAATAGTACAAAAGATAAAAAGGATACTAAAAGTAAAATAATAGTAAAAAAATAATAGTAAATTGTACAAAAGATAAAAAAGATACTAACAGTGAAATAATAGTGAAAAAAAATAATAGTAAATAGTACAAAAGATAAAAAGGATACTAAAAGTAAAATAATAGTAAAAAAAATTATAGTAAATAGTACAAAAGATAAAAAGGATACTAACAGTAAAATAATAGTAAACAAATAACAGTAAATAGTACAAAAGATAAAAAAGATACTGAAAGTAAAATAATAGTAAAAAAATAATAATAAATAGTACAAAAGATAAAAAAGATACTAAAAGTAAAATGATAGTAAAAAATAATAGTAAATAGTACAAAAGATAAAAAGGATACTGAAAGTAAAATAATAGTAAAAAACATAATAGTAAATAGAACAAAAGCTAAAAAGGATACTAAAAGTAAAATAATAGTAAAAAAATGATAGTAAATAGTACAACAGATAAAAAGGATACTAAAAGTAAAATAATAGTAAAAAAATAATAGTAAATAGTACAAAAGATAAAAAAGATACTAAAAGTAAAACAATAGTAAAAAAAATAATAATAAATAGTACAAAAGATAAAAAAGATACTAAAAGTAAAATAATAGTAAAAAAATAATAGTAAATAGTACAAAAGATAAAAAGGATACTAAAAGTAAAATAATAGTAAAAAAATTATAGTAAATAGTACAAAAGATAAAAAAGATACTAAAAGTGAAATAATAGTAAAAAAATAATAGTAAATAGTACAAAAGATAAAAATGGATACTAAAAGTAAAATAATAGTAAAAAAAATTGCAGTAAATAGTACAAAAGATAAAAAAGATACTAAAAGTAAAATAATAGTAAAAAAATAATAGTAAATAGTACAAAAGATAAAAAGGATACTAAAAGTAAAATAATAGTAAAAAAAATTATAGTAAATAGTACAAAAGATAAAAAGGATACTAAAAGTAAAATAATAGTAAAAAAATTATAGTAAATAGTACAACAGATAAAAAGGATACTAAAAGTAAAATAATAGTAAAAAAATAATAGTAAATAGTACAAAAGATAAAAAGGATACTAAAAGTAAAATAATAGTAAAAAAATAATAGTAAATAGTACATAAGATAAAAAAGATACTAAAAGTGAAATAATAGTAAAAAAATAATAGTAAATAGTACAAAAGATAAAAAGGATACTGACAGTAAAATGATAGTAAAAAAATAATAGTAAATAGTACAAAAGATAAACAGGATACTAAAAGTAAAATAAAAGTAAAAAAATAATAGTAAATAGTACAAAAGATAAAAAGGATACTAAAAGTAAAATAATAGTAAACAAATAATAGTAAATAGTACAAAAGATAAAAAGGATACTAAAAGTAAAATAATAGTAAAAAAAATTATAGTAAATAGTACAAAAGATAAAAAGGGTACTGAAAGTAAAATGATAGTAAAAAAATAATAGTAAATAGTACAAAAGATAAAAAGGATACTTAAAGTAAAATAATAGTAAAAAAATAATAGTAAATAGTACAAAAGATAAAAAAGATACTGAAAGTTAAATAATAGTAAAAAAATAATAGTAAATAGTACAAAAGATAAAAAGGATACTAAAAGTAAAATAATAGTAAAAAAATAATAGTAAATAGTACAAAAGATAAAAAAGATACTAACAGTGAAATAATAGTAAAAAAAATAATAGTAAATAGTACAAAAGATAAAAAGGATACTAAAAGTAAAATAATAGTAAAAAAAATTATAGTAAATAGTACAAAAGATAAAAAGGGTACTGAAAGTTAAATGATAGTAAAAAAATAATAGTAAATAGTACAAAAGATAAAAAGGATACTTAAAGTAAAATAATAGTAAAAAAATAATAGTAAATAGTACAAAAGATAAAAAGGATACTAAAAGTAAAATAATAGTAAAAAAATTATAGTAAATAGTACAAAAGATAAAAAGGATACTAAAAGTAAAATAATAGTAAAAAAATAATAGTAAATAGTACAAAAGATAAAAAGGATACTAAAAGTACAATAATAGTAAAAAAAGTAATAGTAAATAGTACAAAAGATAAAAAGGATACTAACAGTAAAATAATAGTAAACAAATAATAGTAAATAGTACAAAAGATAAAAAAGATACTGACAGTAAAATAATAGTAAAAAAATAATAATAAATAGTACAAAAGATAAAAAAGATACTAAAAGTAAAATGATAGTAAAAAATAATAGTAAATAGTACAAAAGATAAAAAGGATACTAAAAGTTAAATAATAGTAAAAAAATAATAGTAAATAGTACAAAAGATAAAAAGGATACTGAAAGTAAAATAATAGTAAAAAACATAATAGTAAATAGAACAAAAGCTAAAAAGGATACTAAAAGTAAAATAATAGTAAAAAAATGATAGTAAATAGTACCACTGATAAAAAGGATACTAAAAGTAAAATAATAGTAAAAAAATAATAGTAAATAGTACAAAAGATAAAAAAGATACTAAAAGTAAAACAATAGTAAAAAAAATTGCAGTAAATAGTACAAAAGATAAAAAAGATACTAAAAGTACAATAATAGTAAAAAAATAATAGTAAATAGTACAAAAGATAAAAAGGATACTAAAAGTAAAATAATAGTAAAAAAATTATAGTAAATAGTACAAAAGATAAAAAAGATACTAAAAGTGAAATAATAGTAAAAAAAATAATAGTAAATAGTACAAAAGATAAAAATGGATACTAAAAGTAAAATGATAGTAAAAAAAATTGCAGTAAATAGTACAAAAGATAAAAAAGATACTAAAAGTAAAATAATAGTAAAAAAATAATAGTAAATAGTACAAAAGATACAAAGGATACTAAAAGTAAAATAATAGTAAAAAAAATTATAGTAAATTGTACAAAAGATAAAAAGGATACTAAAAGTAAAATAATAGTAAAAACAAAATAGTAAATAGTACAAAAGATAAACAAGATACTGAAAGTAAAATAATAGTAAAAAAAATAATAGTAAATAGTACAAAAGATAAAAAGGATACTAAAAGTGAAATAATAGTAAACAAATAATAGTAAATAGTACAAAAGATTAAAAAGATACTAAAAGTAAAATAATAGTAAAAAAATAATAGTAAATAGTACAAAAGATAAAAAAGATACTGAAAGTAAAATAATAGTAAAAATATAATAGTAAATAGTACAAAAGATAAAAAAGATACTAAAAGTAAAATAATAGAAAAAAAAAATAATAGTAAATAGTACAAAAGATAAAAAAGATACTAAAAATAAACTAATAGTAAACAAAATTATAGTAAATAGTACAAAAGAAAAAAAGGATACTGAAAGTAAAATGATTGTAAAAAAATAATAGTAAATAGTACAAAAGATAAAAAGGATACTAAAAGTAAAATAATAGTAAAATAATAATAGTAAATAGTAGAAAAGATAAAAAAGATACTAAAAGTAAAATAATAGTAAAAAAATAATAGTAAATAGTACAAAAGATAAAAAAGATACTAAAAGTAAAATAATAGTAAAAAAATAATAGTAAATAGTACAAAAGATAAAAAAGATACTAAAAGTAAAATGATAGTAAAAAAATAATAGTAAATAGTACAAAAGATAAAAAGGATACTAAAAGTAAAATAATAGTAAAAAAATTATAGTAAATAGTACCACTGATAAAAAGGATACTAAAAGTAAAATAATAGTAAAAAAATAATAGTAAATAGTACAAAAGATAAAAAGGGTACTGAAAGTAAAATGATAGTAAAAAAATAATAGTAAATAGTACAAAAGATAAAACAGATACTGAAAGTAAAATAATATTAAAAAATAATAGTAAATTGTACAAAAGATAAAAAGGATACTAAAAGTAAAAAAATAGTATAAAAAATAATAGTAAATAGTACAAAAGATAAAAAGGATACTAAAAGTAAAATAATAGTAAAAAAATAATAGTAAATAGTACAAAAGATAAAAAAGATACTGAAAGTAAAATAATAGTAAAAAATTAATAGTAAATAGTACAAAAGATAAAAAGGATACTAAAAGTAAAATAATAGTAAAAAAAATTATAGTGAATAGTACAAAAGATAAAAAGGACACTGAAAGTAAAATGATAGTAAAAAATAATAGTAAATCGTACTAAAGATGAAAAAGATACTAAAAGTAAAATAATAGTAAAAAAATAATAGTAAATAGTACAAAAGATAAAAAAGATACTGAAAGTAAAATAATAGTAAAAAAATAATAGTAAATAGTACAACAGATAGAAAAGATACTAAAAGCAAAATAATAGTAACAAAAATAATAGTAAATAGTACAAAAGATAAAAAGGATACTAAAAGTAAAATAATAGTAAAAAAATAATAGTAAATAGTACAACAGATAAAAAGAATACTAAAAGTAAAATACTAGTAAAAAAATAATAGTAAATAGTACAAAAGATAAAAAAGATACTAAAAGTAAAATAATAGTAAAAAAATTATAGTAAATAGTACAAAAGATAAAAAGGATATAAAAAGTAAAATAATAGTAAACAAATAATAGTAAATAGTACAACAGATAAAAAAGATACTGAAAGTAAAATAATAGAAAAAAATAATAGTAAATAGTACAAAAGATAAAAAGGATACTAAAAGTAAAAAAATAGTAAACAAATAATAGTTAATAGTACAAAAGATAAAAAAGATACTAAAAGTAAAATAAAAGAAAAAAAAATAATATAAATAGTACAAAAGATAAAAAGGATACTAAAAGTAAAATAATAGTAAAAAAAATAATAGTAAATAGTAAATAAGATAAAAAGGATACTAAAAGTAAAATAATAGTAAAAAAATAATAGTAAATAGTACAACAGATAAAAAAGATTCTGAAAGTAAAATAATAGTAAAAAAATAATAGTAAATAGTACAAAAGATAAAATGGATACTAAAAGTAAAATAATAGTAAACAAATAATAGTAAATAGTACAACAGATAAAATAGATACTGAAAGTAAAATAATAGTAAAAAAATAATAGTAAATAGTACAAAAGATAAAAAGGATACTAAAAGTAAAATAATAGTAAAAAAAAATAATAGTAAATAGTACAAAAGATACTAAAAGTAATATAATAGTAAAAAAATAATAGTAAATAGTACAAAAGATAAAAAAGATACTAAAAGTAAAATAATAGTAAAAAAAATAATAGTAAATAGTACAAAAGATAAAAAGGATAATAAAAGTAAAATAATAGTACAAAAAATAATAGTAAATAGTACAAAAGATAAAAAAGATACTGAAAGTAAAATAATACAAAAAACATAATAGTAAATAGTACAAAAGATAAAAAGGATACTAAAAGTAAAATAATAGAAAAAAAATTATAGTACATAGTACAAAAGATAAAAAGGATACTGAAAGTAAAATAATAGTAAAATAATAATAGTAAATAGTAGAAAAAATAAAAAAGATACTAAAAGTAAAATAATAGTAAAAAAATAATAGTAAATAGTACAAAAGATAACAAAGATACTAAAAGTGAAATAATAGTAAAAAAATAATAGTAAATAGTACAAAAGATAAAAAAGATACTAAAAGTAATATAATAGTAAAAAAATAATTGTAAATAGAACAAAAGATAAAAAGGATACTAAAAGTAAAATAATAGTAAAAAAATAATAGTAAATAGTACAAAAGATAAAAAGGATACTAAAAGTAAAATAATAGTAAACAAATAATAGTAAATAGTACAAAATATAAAAAAGATACTGAAAGTAAAATAATAGTAAAAAAAATATAGTAAATAGTACAAAAGATAAAAAGGATACTGAAAGTAAAATAATAGTAAAAAAATAATAATAAATAGTACAAAAGACAAAAAAGATACTGAAAGTAAAATAATAGTAAAAAAATAATAGTAAATAGTACAAAAAATAAAAAAGATACTAAAAGTAAAATAATAGTAAAAAAATAATAGTAAATAGTACAAAAAATAAAAAAGATACTAAAAGTAAAATAATAGTAAAAAAATAATAGTAAATAGTACAAACAATAAATAGGATACTGAAAGTAAAATAATAGTAAAAACAAAATAGTAAATAGTACAAAAGATAAAAAAGATACTGAAAGTAAAATAATAGTAAAAAAAATAATAGTAAATAGTACAAAAGATAAAAAGGATACTAAAAGTGAAATAATAGTAAACAAATAATAGTAAATAGTACAAAAGATTAAAAAGATACTAAAAGTAAAATAATAGTAAAAAAATAATAGTAAATAGTACAAAAGATAAAAAAGATACTGAAAGTAAAATAATAGTAAAAAAATAATAGTAAATAGTACAAAAGATAAAAAAGATACTAAAAGTAAAATAATAGAAAAAAAAAAATAATAGTAAATAGTACAAAAGATAAAAAAGATAGTAAAAGTAAAATAATAGTAAACAAAATTATAGTAAATAGTACAAAAGATAAAAAGGATACTGAAAGTAAAATGATTGTAAAAAAATAATAGTAAATAGTACAAAAGATAAAAAGGATACTAAAAGTAAAATAATAGTAAAATAATAATAGTAAATAGTAGAAAAGATAAAAAAGATACTAAAAGTAAAATAATAGTAAAAAAATAATAGTAAATAGTACAAAAGATAAAAAAGATACTAAAAGTAAAATAATAGTAAAAAAATAATAGTAAATAGTACAAAAGATAAAAAGGATACTAAAAGTAACATAATATTAAAAAAATTATAGTAAATAGTACAAAAGATAAAACAGATACTGAAAGTAAAATAATATTAAAAAATAATAGTAAATAGTACAAAAGATAAAAAGGATACTAAAAGTAAAATAATAGTAAAAAAAATAATAGTAAATAGTACAAAAGATAAAAAGGATACTAAAAGTAAAATAATAGTAAAAAAATAATAGTAAATAGTACAAAAGATAAAAAAGATACTGAAAGTAAAATAATAGTAAAAAATTAATAGTAAATAGTACAAAAGATAAAAAGGATACTAAAAGTAAAATAATAGTAAAAAACATAATAGTAAATAGAACAAAAGCTAAAAAGGATACTAAAAGTAAAATAATAGTAAAAAAATGATAGTAAATAGTACAACAGATAAAAAGGATACTAAAAGTAAAATAATAGTAAAAAAATAATAGTAAATAGTACAAAAGATAAAAAAGATACTAAAAGTAAAACAATAGTAAAAAAAATAATAATAAATAGTACAAAAGATAAAAAAGATACTAAAAGTAAAATAATAGTAAAAAAATAATAGTAAATAGTACAAAAGATAAAAAGGATACTAAAAGTAAAATAATAGTAAAAAAATTATAGTAAATAGTACAAAAGATAAAAAAGATACTAAAAGTGAAATAATAGTAAAAAAAATAATAGTAAATAGTACAAAAGATAAAAATGGATACTTAAAGTAAAATAATAGTGAAAAAACTTGCAGTAAATAGTACAAAAGATAAAAAAGATACTAAAAGTAAAATAATAGTAAAAAAATAATAGTAAATAGTACAAAAGATAAAAAGGATACTAAAAGTAAAATGATAGTAAAAAATAATATTAAATAGTACAAAAGTTAAAAAGGATACTAAAAGTTAAATAATAGTAAAAAAATAATAGTAAATAGTACAAAAGATAAAAAGGATACTGAAAGTAAAATAATAGTAAAAAAATAATAGTAAATAGTACAAAAGATAAAAAAGATACTAAAAGTAAAATAATAGTAAAAAAATAATAGTAAATAGTACAAAAGATAAAAAAGATACTAAAAGTAAAATGATAGTAAAAAACTAATAGTAAATAGTACAAAAGATAAAAAAGATACTAAAAGTAAAATGATAGTAAAAAAATAATAGTAAATAGTACAAAAGATAAAAAGGATACTAAAAGTAAAATAATAGTAAAAAAATTATAGTAAATAGTACCACAGATAAAAAAGATACTGAAAGTACAATAATAGTAAAAAAATAATAGTAAATAGTACAAAAGATAAAAAGGATACTAAAAGTAAAATAATAGTAAAAAAATTATAGTAAATAGTACAACAGATAAAAAGGATACTAAAAGTAAAATAATAGTAAAAAAATAATAGTAAATAGTACAAAAGATAAAAAAGATACTAAAAGTAAAATAATAGTAAAAAAATAATAGTAAATAGTACATAAGATAAAAAAGATACTAAAAGTGAAATAATAGTAAAAAAATAATAGTAAATAGTACAAAAGATAAAAAAGATACTGACAGTAAAAGGATAGTAAAAAAATAATAGTAAATAGTACAAAAGATAAACAGGATACAAAAAGTAAAATAATAGTAAAAAAATAATAGTAAATAGTACAAAAGATAAAAAAGATACTAAAAGTAAAATAATAGTAAAAAAATAATAGTAAATAGAACAAAAGATAATAAGGATACTAAAAGTAAAATAATAGTAAAAAAAATTATAGTAAATAGTACAAAAGATAAAAAGGGTACTGAAAGTAAAATGATAGTAAAAAAATAATAGTAAATAGTACAAAAGATAAACAGGATACTTAAAGTAAAATAATAGTAAAAAAATAATAGTAAATAGTACAAAAGATAAAAAAGATACTGAAAGTTAAATAATAGTAAAAAAATAATAGTAAAAAGTACAAAAGATAAAAAGGATACTTAAAGTAAAATAATAGTAAAAAAATAATAGTAAATAGTACAAAAGATAAAAAAGATACTGAAAGTTAAATAATAGTAAAAAAATAATAGTAAATAGTACAAAAGATAAAAAGGATACTAAAAGTAAAATAATAGTAAAAAACATAATAGTAAATAGTACAAAAGATAAAAAGGATACTAAAAGTAAAATAATAGTAAAAAAATAATAGTAAATTGTACAAAAGATAAAAAAGATACTAACAGTGAAATAATAGTGAAAAAAAATAATAGTAAATAGTACAAAAGATAAAAAGGATACTAAAAGTAAAATAATAGTAAAAAAAATTATAGTAAATAGTACAAAAGATAAAAAGGATACTAACAGTAAAATAATAGTAAACAAATAATAGTAAATAGTACAAAAGATAAAAAAGATACTGAAAGTAAAATAATAGTAAAAAAATAATAATAAATAGTACAAAAGATAAAAAAGATACTAAAAGTAAAATGATAGTAAAAAATAATAGTAAATAGTACAAAAGATAAAAAGGATACTGAAAGTAAAATAATAGTAAAAAACATAATAGAAAATAGAACAAAAGCTAAAAAGGATACTAAAAGTAAAATAATAGTAAAAAAATGATAGTAAATAGTACAACAGATAAAAAGGATACTAAAAGTAAAATAATAGTAAAAAAATAATAGTAAATAGTACAAAAGATAAAAAAGATACTAAAAGTAAAACAATAGTAAAAAAAATAATAATAAATAGTACAAAAGATAAAAAAGATACTAAAAGTAAAATAATAGTAAAAAAATAATAGTAAATAGTACAAAAGATAAAAAGGATACTAAAAGTAAAATAATAGTAAAAAAATTATAGTAAATAGTACAAAAGATAAAAAAGATACTAAAAGTGAAATAATAGTAAAAAAAATAATAGTAAATAGTACAAAAGATAAAAATGGATACTAAAAGTAAAATAATAGTAAAAAAAATTGCAGTAAATAGTACAAAAGATAAAAAAGATACTAAAAGTAAAATAATAGTAAAAAAATAATAGTAAATAGTACAAAAGATAAAAAGGATACTAAAAGTAAAATAATAGTAAAAAAAATTATAGTAAATAGTACAAAAGATAAAAAGGATACTAAAAGTAAAATAATAGTAAAAAAATTATAGTAAATAGTACAACATATAAAAAGGATACTAAAAGTAAAATAATAGTAAAAAAATAATAGTAAATAGTACAAAAGATAAAAAGGATACTAAAAGTAAAATAATAGTAAAAAAATAATAGTAAATAGTACATAAGATAAAAAAGATACTAAAAGTGAAATAATAGTAAAAAAATAATAGTAAATAGTAGAAAAGATAAAAAAGATACTGACAGTAAAATGATAGTAAAAAAATAATAGTAAATAGTACAAAAGATAAACAGGATACTAAAAGTAAAATAAAAGTAAAAAAATAATAGTAAATAGTACAAAAGATAAAAAAGATACTAAAAGTAAAATAATAGTAAAAAAATAATAGTAAATAGTACAAAAGATAAAAAGGATACTAAAAGTAAAATAATAGTAAAAAAAATTATAGTAAATAGTACAAAAGATAAAAAGGGTACTGAAAGTAAAATGATAGTAAAAAAATAATAGTAAATAGTACAAAAGATAAAAAGGATACTTAAAGTAAAATAATAGTAAAAAAATAATAGTAAATAGTACAAAAGATAAAAAAGATACTGAAAGTTAAATAATAGTAAAAAAATAATAGTAAATAGTACAAAAGATAAAAAGGATACTAAAAGTAAAATAATAGTAAAAAAATAATAGTAAATAGTACAAAAGATAAAAAAGATACTAACAGTGAAATAATAGTAAAAAAAATAATAGTAAATAGTACAAAAGATAAAAAGGATACTAAAAGTAAAATAATAGTAAAAAAAATTATAGTAAATAGTACAAAAGATAAAAAGGGTACTGAAAGTAAAATGATAGTAAAAAAATAATAGTAAATAGTACAAAAGATAAAAAGGATACTTAAAGTAAAATAATAGTAAAAAAATAATAGTAAATAGTACAAAAGATAAAAAAGATACTGAAAGTTAAATAATAGTAAAAAAATAATAGTAAATAGTACAAAAGATAAAAAGGATACTAAAAGTAAAATAATAGTAAAAAAATAATAGTAAATAGTACAAAAGATAAAAAAGATACTACAAGTAAAATAATAGTAAAAAAAATAATAGTAAATAGTACAAAGGATAAAAAGGATACTAAAAGTAAAATAATAGTAAAAAAAATAATAGTAAATAGTACAAAAGATAAAAAGGATACTAAAAGTAAAATAATAGTAAAAAAATAATAGTAAATTGTACAAAAGATAAAAAAGATACTAACAGTGAAATAATAGTAAAAAAATAATAGTAAATAGTACAAAAGATAAAAAGGATACTAAAAGTAAAATAATAGTAAAAAAAATTATAGTAAATAGTACAAAAGATAAAAAGGATACTAAAAGTAAAATAATAGTAAAAAAATAATAGTAAATAGTACAAAAGATAAAAAGGATACTAAAAGTACAATAATAGTAAAAAAAATAATAGTAAATAGTACAAAAGATAAAAAGGATACTAACAGTAAAATAATAGTAAACAAATAATAGTAAATAGTACAAAAGATAAAAAAGATACTGATAGTAAAATAATAGTAAAAAAATAATAATAAATAGTACAAAAGATAAAAAAGATACTAAAAGTAAAATGATAGTAAAAAATAATAGTAAATAGTACAAAAGATAAAAAGGATACTAAAAGTTAAATAATAGTAAAAAAATAATAGTAAATAGTACAAAAGATAAAAAGGATACTGAAAGTAAAATAATAGTAAAAAACATAATAGTAAATAGAACAAAAGCTAAAAAGGATACTAAAAGTAAAATAATAGTAAAAAAATGATAGTAAATAGTACCACTGATAAAAAGGATACTAAAAGTAAAATAATAGTAAAAAAATAATAGTAAATAGTACAAAAGATAAAAAAGATACTAAAAGTAAAACAATAGTAAAAAAAATAATAATAAATAGTACCAAAGGTAAAAAAGATACTAAAAGTAAAATAATAGTAAAAAAATAATAGTAAATAGTACAAAAGATAAAAAGGATACTAAAAGTAAAATAATAGTAAAAAAAATTATAGTAAATAGTACAAAAGATAAAAAAGATACTAAAAGTGAAATAATAGTAAAAAAAATAATAGTAAATAGTACAAAAGATAAAAATGGATACTAAAAGTAAAATAATAGTAAAAAAAATTGCAGTAAATAGTACAAAAGATAAAAAAGATACTAAAAGTAAAATAATAGTAAAAAAATAATAGTAAATAGTACAAAAGATAAAAAGGATACTAAAAGTAAAATAATAGAAAAAAAAATTATAGTAAATTATACAAAAGATAAAAAGGATACTAAAAGTAAAATAATAGTAAAAACAAAATAGTAAATAGTACAAAAGATAAAAAAGATACTGAAAGTAAAATAATAGTAAAAAAAATAATAGTAAATAGTACAAAAGATAAAAAGGATACTAAAAGTGAAATAATAGTAAACAAATAATAGTAAATAGTACAAAAGATTAAAAAGATACTAAATTAAAATAATAGTAAAAAAATAATAGTAAATAGTACAAAAGATAAAAAAGATACTGAAAGTAAAATAATAGTAAAAAAATAATAGTAAATAGTACAAAAGATAAAAAAGATACTAAAAGTAAAATAATAGAAAAAAAAAATAATAGTAAATAGTACAAAAGATAAAAAAGATACTAAAAGTAAACTAATAGTAAACAAAATTATGGTAAATAGTACAAAAGAAAAAAAGGATACTGAAAGTAAAATGATTGTAAAAAAATAATAGTAAATAGTACAAAAGATAAAAAGGATACTAAAAGTAAAATAATAGTAAAATAATAATAGTAAATAGTAGAAAAGATAAAAAAGATACTAAAAGTAAAATAATAGTAAAAAAATAATAGTAAATAGTACAAAAGATAAAAAAGATACTAAAAGTAAAATAATAGTAAAAAAATAATAGTAAATAGTACAAAAGATAAAAAAGATACTAAAAGTAAAATGATAGTAAAAAAATAATAGTAAATAGTACAAAAGATAAAAAGGATACTAAAAGTAAAATAATAGTAAAAAAATTATAGTAAATAGTACCACTGATAAAAAAGATACTGAAAGTAAAATAATAGTAAAAAAATAATAGTAAATAGTACAAAAGATAAAAAGGATATTAAAAGTAAAATAATAGTCAAAAAATAATAGTAAATAGTACAAAAGATAAAACAGATACTGAAAGTAAAATAATATTAAAAAATAATAGTAAATAGTACAAAAGATAAAAAGGATACTAAAAGTAAAATAATAGTAAAAAAAATAATAGTAAATAGTACAAAAGATAAAAAGGATACTAAAAGTAAAATAATAGTAAAAAAATAATAGTAAATAGTACAAAAGATAAAAAAGATACTGAAAGTAAAATAATAGTAAAAAATTAATAGTAAATAGTACAAAAGATAAAAAGGATACTAAAAGTAAAATAATAGTAAAAAAAATTATAGTGAATAGTACAAAAGATAAAAAGGACACTGAAAGTAAAATGATAGTAAAAAATAATAGTAAATAGTACTAAAGATGAAAAAGATACTAAAAGTAAAATAATAGTAAAAAAATAATAGTAAATAGTACAAAAGATAAAAAAGATACTGAAAGTAAAATAATAGTAAAAAAATAATAGTAAATAGTACAACAGATAGAAAAAATACTAAAAGCAAAATAATAGTAACAAAAATAATAGTAAATAGTACAAAAGATAAAAAGGATACTGAAAGTAAAATAATAGTAAAAAAATAATAGTAAATAGTACAAAAGATAAAAAGGATATTAAAAGTAAAATAATAGTCAAAAAATAATAGTAAATAGTACAAAAGATAAAAAAGATACTGATAGTAAAATAATAGTAAAAAAATAATAATAAATAGTACAAAAGATAAAAAAGATACTAAAAGTAAAATGATAGTAAAAAATAATAGTAAATAGTACAAAAGATAAAAAGGATACTAAAAGTTAAATAATAGTAAAAAAATAATAGTAAATAGTACAAAAGATAAAAAGGATACTGAAAGTAAAATAAAAGTAAAAAACATAATAGTAAATAGAACAAAAGCTAAAAAGGATACTAAAAGTAAAATAATAGTAAAAAAATGATAGTAAATAGTACCACTGATAAAAAGGATACTAAAAGTAAAATAATAGTAAAAAAATAATAGTAAATAGTACAAAAGATAAAAAAGATACTAAAAGTAAAACAATAGTAAAAAAAATAATAATAAATAGTACAAAAGATAAAAAAGATACTAAAAGTAAAATAATAGTAAAAAAATAATAGTAAATAGTACAAAAGATAAAAAGGATACTAAAAGTAAAATAATAGTAAAAAAATTATAGTAAATAGTACAAAAGATAAAAAAGATACTAAAAGTGAAATAATAGTAAAAAAAATAATAGTAAATAGTACAAAAGATAAAAATGGATACTAAAAGTAAAATAATAGTAAAAAAAATTGCAGTAAATAGTACAAAAGATAAAAAAGATACTAAAAGTAAAATAATAGTAAAAAAATAATAGTAAATAGTACAAAAGATAAAAAGGATACTAAAAGTAAAATAATAGAAAAAAAAATTATAGTAAATTATACAAAAGATAAAAAGGATACTAAAAGTAAAATAATAGTAAAAACAAAATAGTAAATAGTACAAAAGAT
The DNA here is from genome assembly GCF_053919585.1 of Euprymna scolopes. NCBI lineage: Eukaryota > Metazoa > Mollusca > Cephalopoda > Sepiida > Sepiolidae > Euprymna > Euprymna scolopes. Next base: position 123,206,135 of record NC_136483.1, read on the forward strand.
AAAAAAGATACTGAAAGTAAAATAATAGTAAAAAAAATAATAGTAAATAGTACAAAAGATAAAAAGGATACTAAAAGTGAAATAATAGTAAACAAATAATAGTAAATAGTACAAAAGATTAAAAAGATACTAAAAGTAAAATAATAGTAAAAAAATAATAGTAAATAGTACAAAAGATAAAAAAGATACTGAAAGTAAAATAATAGTAAAAAAATAATAGTAAATAGTACAAAAGATAAAAAAGATACTAAAAGTAAAATAATAGAAAAAAAAAATAATAGTAAATAGTACAAAAGATAAAAAAGATACTAAAAGTAAACTAATAGTAAACAAAATTATGGTAAATAGTACAAAAGAAAAAAAGGATACTGAAAGTAAAATGATTGTAAAAAAATAATAGTAAATAGTACAAAAGATAAAAAGGATACTAAAAGTAAAATAATAGTAAAATAATAATAGTAAATAGTAGAAAAGATAAAAAAGATACTAAAAGTAAAATAATAGTAAAAAAATAATAGTAAATAGTACAAAAGATAAAAAAGATACTAAAAGTAAAATAATAGTAAAAAAATAATAGTAAATAGTACAAAAGATAAAAAAGATACTAAAAGTAAAATGATAGTAAAAAAATAATAGTAAATAGTACAAAAGATAAAAAGGATACTAAAAGTAAAATAATAGTAAAAAAATTATAGTAAATAGTACCACTGATAAAAAAGATACTGAAAGTAAAATAATAGTAAAAAAATAATAGTAAATAGTACAAAAGATAAAAAGGATATTAAAAGTAAAATAATAGTCAAAAAATAATAGTAAATAGTACAAAAGATAAAACAGATACTGAAAGTAAAATAATATTAAAAAATAATAGTAAATAGTACAAAAGATAAAAAGGATACTAAAAGTAAAATAATAGTAAAAAAAATAATAGTAAATAGTACAAAAGATAAAAAGGATACTAAAAGTAAAATAATAGTAAAAAAATAATAGTAAATAGTACAAAAGATAAAAAAGATACTGAAAGTAAAATAATAGTAAAAAATTAATAGTAAATAGTACAAAAGATAAAAAGGATACTAAAAGTAAAATAATAGTAAAAAAAATTATAGTGAATAGTACAAAAGATAAAAAGGACACTGAAAGTAAAATGATAGTAAAAAATAATAGTAAATAGTACTAAAGATGAAAAAGATACTAAAAGTAAAATAATAGTAAAAAAATAATAGTAAATAGTACAAAAGATAAAAAAGATACTGAAAGTAAAATAATAGTAAAAAAATAATAGTAAATAGTACAACAGATAGAAAAAATACTAAAAGCAAAATAATAGTAACAAAAATAATAGTAAATAGTACAAAAGATAAAAAGGATACTGAAAGTAAAATAATAGTAAAAAAATAATAGTAAATAGTACAAAAGATAAAAAGGATATTAAAAGTAAAATAATAGTCAAAAAATAATAGTAAATAGTACAAAAGATAAAAAAGATACTGATAGTAAAATAATAGTAAAAAAATAATAATAAATAGTACAAAAGATAAAAAAGATACTAAAAGTAAAATGATAGTAAAAAATAATAGTAAATAGTACAAAAGATAAAAAGGATACTAAAAGTTAAATAATAGTAAAAAAATAATAGTAAATAGTACAAAAGATAAAAAGGATACTGAAAGTAAAATAAAAGTAAAAAACATAATAGTAAATAGAACAAAAGCTAAAAAGGATACTAAAAGTAAAATAATAGTAAAAAAATGATAGTAAATAGTACCACTGATAAAAAGGATACTAAAAGTAAAATAATAGTAAAAAAATAATAGTAAATAGTACAAAAGATAAAAAAGATACTAAAAGTAAAACAATAGTAAAAAAAATAATAATAAATAGTACAAAAGATAAAAAAGATACTAAAAGTAAAATAATAGTAAAAAAATAATAGTAAATAGTACAAAAGATAAAAAGGATACTAAAAGTAAAATAATAGTAAAAAAATTATAGTAAATAGTACAAAAGATAAAAAAGATACTAAAAGTGAAATAATAGTAAAAAAAATAATAGTAAATAGTACAAAAGATAAAAATGGATACTAAAAGTAAAATAATAGTAAAAAAAATTGCAGTAAATAGTACAAAAGATAAAAAAGATACTAAAAGTAAAATAATAGTAAAAAAATAATAGTAAATAGTACAAAAGATAAAAAGGATACTAAAAGTAAAATAATAGAAAAAAAAATTATAGTAAATTATACAAAAGATAAAAAGGATACTAAAAGTAAAATAATAGTAAAAACAAAATAGTAAATAGTACAAAAGATAAAAAAGATACTGAAAGTAAAATAATAGTAAAAAAAATAATAGTAAATAGTACAAAAGATAAAAAGGATACTAAAAGTGAAATAATAGTAAACAAATAATAGTAAATAGTACAAAAGATTAAAAAGATACTAAAAGTAAAATAATAGTAAAAAAATAATAGTAAATAGTACAAAAGATAAAAAAGATACTGAAAGTAAAATAATAGTAAAAAAATAATAGTAAATAGTACAAAAGATAAAAAAGATACTAAAAGTAAAATAATAGAAAAAAAAAATAATAGTAAATAGTACAAAAGATAAAAAAGATACTAAAAGTAAACTAATAGTAAACAAAATTATGGTAAATAGTACAAAAGAAAAAAAGGATACTGAAAGTAAAATGATTGTAAAAAAATAATAGTAAATAGTACAAAAGATAAAAAGGATACTAAAAGTAAAATAATAGTAAAATAATAATAGTAAATAGTAGAAAAGATAAAAAAGATACTAAAAGTAAAATAATAGTAAAAAAATAATAGTAAATAGTACAAAAGATAAAAAAGATACTAAAAGTAAAATAATAGTAAAAAAATAATAGTAAATAGTACAAAAGATAAAAAAGATACTAAAAGTAAAATGATAGTAAAAAAATAATAGTAAATAGTACAAAAGATAAAAAGGATACTAAAAGTAAAATAATAGTAAAAAAATTATAGTAAATAGTACCACTGATAAAAAAGATACTGAAAGTAAAATAATAGTAAAAAAATAATAGTAAATAGTACAAAAGATAAAAAGGATATTAAAAGTAAAATAATAGTCAAAAAATAATAGTAAATAGTACAAAAGATAAAACAGATACTGAAAGTAAAATAATATTAAAAAATAATAGTAAATAGTACAAAAGATAAAAAGGATACTAAAAGTAAAATAATAGTAAAAAAAATAATAGTAAATAGTACAAAAGATAAAAAGGATACTAAAAGTAAAATAATAGTAAAAAAATAATAGTAAATAGTACAAAAGATAAAAAAGATACTGAAAGTAAAATAATAGTAAAAAATTAATAGTAAATAGTACAAAAGATAAAAAGGATACTAAAAGTAAAATAATAGTAAAAAAAATTATAGTGAATAGTACAAAAGATAAAAAGGACACTGAAAGTAAAATGATAGTAAAAAATAATAGTAAATAGTACTAAAGATGAAAAAGATACTAAAAGTAAAATAATAGTAAAAAAATAATAGTAAATAGTACAAAAGATAAAAAAGATACTGAAAGTAAAATAATAGTAAAAAAATAATAGTAAATAGTACAACAGATAGAAAAGATACTAAAAGCAAAATAATAGTAACAAAAATAATAGTAAATAGTACAAAAGATAAAAAGGATACTAAAAGTAAAATAATAGTAAAAAAATAATAGTAAATAGTACAACAGATAAAAAGAATACTAAAAGTAAAATACTAGTAAAAAAATAATAGTAAATAGTACAAAAGATAAAAAAGATACTAAAAGTAAAATAATAGTAAAAAAATTATAGTAAATAGTACAACAGATAAAAAAGATACTGAACGTAAAATAATAGTAAAAAAATAATAATAAATAGTACAAAAGATAAAAAAGATTCTGAAAGTAACATAATAGTAAAAACATAATAGTAAATAGTACAAAAGATAAAAAGGATACTAAAAGTAAAATAATAGTAAACAAATAATAGTAAATAGTGCAAAAGATAAAAAAGACACTGAAAGTAAAATAATAGACAAAAAAAAAATAGTAAATAGTACAAAAGATAAAAAAGATACTGAAAGTAAAATAATAGTAAAAAAATAATAGTAAATAGTACAAAAGATAAAAAGGATATAAAAAGTAAAATAATAGTAAACAAATAATAGTAAATAGTACAACAGATAAAAAAGATACTGAAAGTAAAATAATAGAAAAAAATAATAGTAAATAGTACAAAAGATAAAAAGGATACTAAAAGTAAAATAATAGTAAACAAATAATAGTTAATAGTACAAAAGATAAAAAGGATACTAAAAGTAAAATAATAGTAAAAAAAAATAATAGTAAATAGTACAAAAGATAAAAAAGATACTGAAAGTTAAATAATAGTAAAAAAAATTATAGTAAATAGTACAAAAGATAATAAGGGTACTGAAAGTAAAATAATAGTAAAATAATAATAGTAAATAGTAGAAAAGATAAAAAAGATACTAAAAGTAAAATAATAGTAAAAAAATAATAGTAAATAGTACAAAAGATAAAAAGGATACTAAAAGTAAAATAATAGTAAAAAAATAATAGTAAATAGTACAAAAGATAAAAAAGATACTAAAAGTAAAATGATAGTAAAAAAAAATAGTAAATAGTACAAAAGATAAAAAGGATACTAAAAGTAAAATAATAGTAAAAAAATTATAGTAAATAGTACCACAGATAAAAAAGATACTGAAAGTAAAATAATAGTAAAAAAAATAATAGTAAATAGTACAAAAGATAAAAAGGATACTAAAAGTAAAATAATAGTAAAAAAATAATAGTAAATAGTACAAAAGATAAAAAAGATACTGAAAGTAAAATAAAAGAAAAAAAATAATAGTAAATAGTACAAAAGATAAAAAAGATACTAAAAGTAAAATAATAGTAAAAAAATAATAGTAAATAGTACAAAAGATAAAAAAGATACTAAAAGTGAAATAATAGTAAACAAAATAATAGTAAATAGTACACAAGATAAAAAGGATACTGAAAGTAAAATAATAGTAAAAAAAATAATAGTAAATAGTACAAAAGATAAAAAGGATACTAAAAGTAAAATAATAGTAAAAAAATAATAGTAAATAGTACAAAAGATAAAAAAGATACTGAAAGTAAAATAAAAGAAAAAAAATAATAGTAAATAGTACAAAAGATAAAAAAGATACTAAAAGTAAAATAATAGTAAAAAAATAATAGTAAATAGTACAAAAGATAAAAAAGATACTAAAAGTAAAATAATAGTAAAAAAATAATAGTAAATAGTACAAAAGATAACAAAGATACTAAAAGTGAAATAATAGTAAAAAAATAATAGTAAATAGTACAAAAGATAAAAAAGATACTAAAAGTAATATAATAGTAAAAAAATAATTGAAAATAGAACAAAAGATAAAAAGGATACTAAAAGTAAAATAATAGTAAAAAAATAATAGTAAATAGTACAAAAGATAAAAAGGATACTAAAAGTAAAATAATAGTAAACAAATAATAGTAAATAGTACAAAATATAAAAAAGATACTGAAAGTAAAATAATAGTAAAAAAAAAATAGTAAATAGTACAAAAGATAAAAAGGATACTGAAAGTAAAATAATAGTAAAAAAATAATAATAAATAGTACAAAAGACAAAAAAGATACTGAAAGTAAAATAATAGTAAAAAAATAATAGTAAATAGTACAAAAAATAAAAAAGATACTAAAAGTAAAATAATAGTAAAAAAATAATAGTAAAAAGTACAAAAAATAAAAAAGATACTAAAAGTAAAATAATAGTAAAAAAATAATAGTAAATAGTACAAACAATAAATAGGATACTGAAAGTAAAATAATAGTAAAAACAAAATAGTAAATAGTACAAAAGATAAAAAAGATACTGAAAGTAAAATAATAGTAAAAAAAATAATAGTAAATAGTACAAAAGATAAAAAGGATACTAAAAGTGAAATAATAGTAAACAAATAATAGTAAATAGTACAAAAGATTAAAAAGATACTAAAAGTAAAATAATAGTAAAAAAATAATAGTAAATAGTACAAAAGATTAAAAAGATACTGAAAGTAAAATAATAGTAAAAAAATAATAGTAAATAGTACAAAAGATAAAAAAGATACTAAAAGTAAAATAATAGAAAAAAAAAATAATAGTAAATAGTACAAAAGATAAAAAAGATACTAAAAGTAAAATAATAGTAAACAAAATTATAGTAAATAGTACAAAAGAAAAAAAGGAACTGAAAGTAAAATGATTGTAAAAAAATAATAGTAAATAGTACAAAAGATAAAAAGGATACTAAAAGTAAAATAATAGTAAAATAATAATAGTAAATAGTAGAAAAGATAAAAAAGATACTAAAAGTAAAATAATAGTAAAAAAATAATAGTAAATAGTACAAAAGATAAAAAAGATACTAAAAGTAAAATAATAGTAAAAAAAATAATAGTAAATAGTACAAAAGATAAAAAAGATACTAAAAGTAAAATGATAGTAAAAAAATAATAGTAAATAGTACAAAAGATAAAAAGGATACTAAAAGTAAAATAATATTAAAAAAATTATAGTAAATAGTACCACTGATAAAAAAGATACTGAAAGTAAAATAATAGTAAAAAAATAATAGTAAATAGTACAAAAGATAAAAAGGATATTAAAAGTAAAATAATAGTCAAAAAATAATAGTAAATAGTACAAAAGATAAAACAGATACTGAAAGTAAAATAATATTAAAAAATAATAGTAAATAGTACAAAAGATAAAAAGGATACTAAAAGTAAAATAATAGTAAAAAAAATAATAGTAAATAGTACAAAAGATAAAAAGGATACTAAAAGTAAAATAATAGTAAAAAAATAATAGTAAATAGTACAAAAGATAAAAAAGATACTGAAAGTAAAATAATAGTAAAAAATTAATAGTAAATAGTACAAAAGATAAAAAGGATACTAAAAGTAAAATAATAGTAAAAAAAATTATAGTGAATAGTACAAAAGATAAAAAGGACACTGAAAGTAAAATGATAGTAAAAAATAATAGTAAATAGTACTAAAGATGAAAAAGATACTAAAAGTAAAATAATAGTAAAAAAATAATAGTAAATAGTACAAAAGATAAAAAAGATACTGAAAGTAAAATAATAGTAAAAAAATAATAGTAAATAGTACAAAAGATAGAAAAGATACTAAAAGCAAAATAATAGTAACAAAAATAATAGTAAATAGTACAAAAGATAAAAAGGATACGAAAAGTAAAATAATAGTAAAAAAAATTATAGTAAATAGTACAACAGATAAAAAGAATACTAAAAGTAAAATACTAGTAAAAAAATAATAGTAAATAGTACAACAGATAAAAAAGATACTAAAAGTAAAATAATAGTAAAAAAATTATAGTAAATAGTACAACAGATAAAAAAGATACTGAAAGTAAAATAATAGTAAAAAAATAATAATAAATAGTACAAAAGAAAAAAAAGATACTGAAAGTAACATAATAGTAAAAACATAATAGTAAATAGTACAAAAGATAAAAAGGATACTAAAAGTAAAATAATAGTAAACAAATAATAGTAAATAGTGCAAAAGATAAAAAAGACACTGAAAGTAAAATAATAGACAAAAAAAAAATAGTAAATAGTACAAAAGATAAAAAAGATACTGAAAGTAAAATAATAGTAAAAAAATAATAATAAATAGTACAAAAGATAAAAAAGATACTGAAAGTAAAATAATAGTAAAAAAATAATAGTAAATAGTACAAAAGATAAAAAGGATATAAAAAGTAAAATAATAGTAAACAAATAATAGTAAATAGTACAACAGATAAAAAAGATACTGAAAGTAAAATAATAGAAAAAAATAATAGTAAATAGTACAAAAGATAAAAAGGATACTAAAAGTAAAATAATAGTAAACAAATAATAGTTAATAGTACAAAAGATAAAAAAGATACTAAAAGTAAAATAAAAGAAAAAAAATAATAGTAAATAGTACAAAAGATAAAAAGGATACTAAAAGTAAAATAATAGTAAAAAAAATAATAGTAAATAGTAAATAAGATAAAAAGGATACTAAAAGTAAAATAATAGTAAAAAAAATAATAGTAAATAGTAAATAAGATAAAAAAGATACTGAAAGTAAAATAATAGTAAAAAAATAATAGTAAATAGTACAAAAGATAAAAAGGATACTAAAAGTAAAATAATAGTAAAAAAAAATAATAGTAAATAGTACAAAAGATACTAAAAGTAATATAATAGTAAAAAAATAATAGTAAATAGTACAAAAGAAAAAAAAGATACTAAAAGTAAAATAATAGTAAAAAAAATAATAGTAAATAGTACAAAAGATAAAAAGGATAATAAAAGTAAAATAATAGTACAAAAAATAATAGTAAATAGTACAAAAGATAAAAAAGATACTGAAAGTAAAATAATACAAAAAACATAATAGTAAATAGTACAAAAGATAAAAAGGATACTAAAAGTAAAATAATAGAAAAAAAAATTATAGTACATAGTACAAAAGATAAAAAACATACTGAAAGTAAAATCATAGTAAAAAAATAATAGTAAATAGTACAACAGATAAAAAAGATACTGAAAGTAAAATAATAGTAAAAAAATAATAGTAAATAGTACAAAAGATAAAAAGGATACTGAAAGTAAAATAATAGTAAACAAAATTATAGTAAATAGTACAAAAGAAAAAAAGGATACTGAAAGTAAAATGATTGTAAAAAAATAATAGTAAATAGTACAAAAGATAAAAAGGATACTAAAAGTAAAATAATAGTAAAATAATAATAGTAAATAGTAGAAAAGATAAAAAGGATACTAAAAGTAAAATAATAGTAAAAAAATAATAGTAAATAGTACAAAAGATAAAAAAGATACTAAAAGTAAAATAATAGTAAAAAAATAATAGTAAATAGTACAAAAGATAAAAAAGATACTAAAAGTAAAATGATAGTAAAAAAATAATAGTAAATAGTACAAAAGATAAAAAGGATACTAAAAGTAAAATAATAGTAAAAAAATTATAGTAAATAGTACCACAGATAAAAAAGATACTGAAAGTAAAATAATAGTAAAAAAATAATAGTAAATAGTACAAAAGATAAAAAGGATATTAAAAGTAAAATAATAGTCAAAAAATAATAGTAAATAGTACAAAAGATAAAACAGATACTGAAAGTAAAATAATAGTAAAAAATAATAGTAAATAGTACAAAAGATAAAAAGGATACTAAAAGTAAAATAATAGTAAAAAAATAATAGTAAATAGTACAAAAGATAAAAAGGATACTAAAAGTAAAATAATAGTAAAAAAATAATAGTAAATAGTACAAAAGATAAAAAAGATACTGAAAGTAAAATAATAGTAAAAAATTAATAGTAAATAGTACAAAAGATAAAAAGGATACTAAAAGTAAAATAATAGTAAAAAAATTATAGTGAATAGTACAAAAGATAAAAAGGACACTGAAAGTAAAATGATAGTAAAAAATAATAGTAAATAGTACTAAAGATGAAAAAGATACTAAAAGTAAAATAAAAGTAAAAAAATAATAGTAAATAGTACAAAAGATAAAAAAGATACTGAAAGTAAAATAATAGTAAAAAAATAATAGTAAATAGTACAAAAGATAGAAAAGATACTAAAAGCAAAACATTAGTAACAAAAATAATAGTAAATAGTACAAAAGATAAAAAGGATACTAAAAGTAAAATAATAGTAAAAAAAATTATAGTAAATAGTACAACAGATAAAAAGAATACTAAAAGTAAAATACTAGTAAAAAAATAATAGTAAATAGTACAAAAGATAAAAAAGATACTAAAAGTAAAATAATAGTAAAAAAATTATAGTAAATAGTACAACAGATAAAAAAGATACTGAAAGTAAAATAATAGTAAAAAAATAATAATAAATAGTACAAAAGAAAAAAAAGATACTGAAAGTAACAGAATAGTAAAAACATAATAGTAAATAGTACAAAAGATAAAAAGGATACTAAAAGTAAAATAATAGTAAACAAATAATAGTAAATAGTGCAAAAGATAAAAAAGACACTGAAAGTAAAATAATAGACAAAAAAAAAATAGTAAATAGTACAAAAGATAAAAAAGATACTGAAAGTAAAATAATAGTAAAAAAATAATAATAAATAGTACAAAAGATAAAAAAGATACTGAAAGTAAAATAATAGTAAAAAAATAGTAAATAGTACAAAAGATAAAAAGGATATAAAAAGTAAAATAATAGTAAAGAAATAATAGTAAATAGTACAACAGATAAAAAAGATACTGAAAGTAAAATAAAAGAAAAAAAATAATAGTAAATAGTACAAAAGATAAAAAAGATACTAAAAGTAAAATAATAGTAAAAAAATAATAGTAAATAGTACAAAAGATAAAAAAGATACTAAAAGTAAAATAATAGGAAAAAAATAATAGTAAATAGTACAAAAGATAACAAAGACACTAAAAGTGAAATAATAGTAAAAAAATAATAGTAAATAGTACAAAAGATAAAAAAGATACTAAAAGTAATATAATAGTAAAAAAATAATTGTAAATAGAACAAAAGATAAAAAGGATACTAAAAGTAAAATAATAGTAAAAAAATAATAGTAAATAGTACAAAAGATAAAAAGGATACTAAAAGTAAAATAATAGTAAACAAATAATAGTAAATAGTACAAAATATAAAAAAGATACTGAAAGTAAAATAATAGTAAAAAAAATAGTAAATAGTACAAAAGATAAAAAGGATACTGAAAGTAAAATAATAGTAAAAAAATAATAATAAATAGTACAAAAGACAAAAAAGATACTGAAAGTAAAATAATAGTAAAAAAATAATAGTAAATAGTACAAAAAATAAAAAAGATACTAAAAGTAAAATAATAGTAAAAAAATAATAGTAAATAGTACAAACAATAAAAAGGATACTGAAAGTAAAATAATAGTAAAAAAATAATAGTAAATAGTACAAAAGATAAAAAAGATACTAAAAGTAAAATAATAGTAAAAAAATAATAGTAAATAGTACAAAAGATAACAAAGATACTAAAAGTGAAATAATAGAAAAAAAATAATAGTAAATAGTACAAAAGATAAAAAGGATACTAAAAGTAAAATAATAGTAAAAAAATAATAGTAAATAGTACAAAAGATAAAAAAGATACTGAAAGTAAAATAAAAGAAAAAAAATAATAGTAAATAGTACAAAAGATGAAAAGAATACTAAAAGTAAAATAATAGTAAAAAAATAATAGTAAATAGTACAAAAGATAACAAAGATACTAAAAGTAAAATAATAGTAAAAAAATAATAGTAAATAGTACAAAAGATAAAAAAGATACTAAAAGTAAAATAATAGTAAAAAAATAATAGTAAATAGTACAAAAGATAACAAAGATACTAAAAGTGAAATAATAGTAAAAAAATAATAGTAAATAGTACAAAAGATAAAAAAGATACTGAAAGTAAAATAAAATAAAAAAAATAATAGTAAATAGTACAAAAGATAAAAAAGATACTAAAAGTAAAATAAAAGTAAAAAAATAATAGTAAATAGTACAAAAGATAAAAAAGATACTAAAAGTAAAATAATAGTAAAAAAATAATAGTAAATAGTACAAAAGATAACAAAGATACTAAAAGTGAAATAATAGTAAAAAAATAATAGTAAATAGTACAAAAGATAAAAAAGATACTGAAAGTAAAATAAAAGAAAAAAAATAATAGTAAATAGTACAAAAGATAAAAAAGATACTAAAAGTAAAATAATAGTAAAAAAATAATAGTAAATAGTACAAAAGATAAAAAAGATACTAAAAGTAAAATAATAGTAAAAAAATAATAGTAAATAGTACAAAAGATAACAAAGATACTAAAAGTGAAATAATAGTAAAAAAATAATAGTAAATAGTACAAAAGATAAAAAAGATACTAAAAGTAATATAATAGTAAAAAAATAATTGTAAATAGAACAAAAGATAAAAAGGATACTAAAAGTAAAATAATAGTAAAAAAATAATAGTAAATAGTACAAAAGATAAAAAGGATACTAAAAGTAAAATAATAGTAAACAAATAATAGTAAATAGTACAAAATATAAAAAAGATACTGAAAGTAAAATAATAGTAAAAAAAAAATAGTAAATAGTACAAAAGATAAAAAGGATACTGAAAGTAAAATAATAGTAAAAAAATAATAATAAATAGTACAAAAGACAAAAAAGATACTGAAAGTAAAATAATAGTAAAAAAATAATACTACATAGTACGAAAATAAAAAAGATACTAAAAGTAAAATAATAGTAAAAAAATAATAGTAAATAGTACAAAAGATAAAAAGGATACTGAAAGTAAAATAATAGTAAAAAAATAATAGTAAATAGTACAAAAGATAAAAAAGATACTAAAAGTAAAATAATAGTAAAAAAATAATAGTAAATAGTACAAAAGATAAAAAAGATACTAAAAGTGAAATAATAGTAAAAAAATAATAGTAAATAGTACAAAAGATAAAAAAGATACTAAAAGTAAAATTATAGTAAAAAAATAATAGTAAATAGTACAAAAGATAAAAAAGATACTGAAAGTAAAATAATAGTAAAAAAATAATAGTAAATAGTACAAAAGATAAAAAGGATACTGAAAGTAAAATAATAGTAAACAAAATTATAGTAAATAGTACAAAAGAAAAAAAGGATACTGAAAGTAAAATGATTGTAAAAAAATAATAGTAAATAGTACAAAAGATAAAAAGGATACTAAAAGTAAAATAATTATAAAAAAAATAATAGTAAATAGTACAAAAGATAAAAAAGATACTGAAAGTAAAATAATAGTAAAAAAATAATAGTAAATAGTACAAAAGATAAAAAGGATACTAAAAGTAAAATAATAGTAAAAAAATAATAGTAAATAGTACAAAAGATAAAAAAGATACTGAAAGTAAAATAATAGTAAAAAACTAATAGTAAATAGTACAAAAGATAAAAAAGATACTGAAAGTAAAATAATAGTAAAAAAAAATAGTAAATAGTACAAAAGATAAAAAGGATACTAAAGGTAAAATAATAGTAAAAAAAATTATAGTAAATAGTAGAAAAGAAAAAAAGGATACTAAAAGTAAAATGATTGTAAAAAAATAATAGTAAATAGTACAAAAGATAAAAAGGATACTAAAAGTAAAATAATAGTAAAAAAAATAATAGTAAATAGTACAAAAGATAAAAAGGATACTAAAAGTAAAATAATAGTAAAAAAATAATAGTAAATAGTACAAAAGATAAAAAAGATACTGAAAGTAAAATAATTATTAAAAAATAATAGTAAATAGTACAAAAGATAAAAAAGATACTAAAAGTAAAATAATAGTAAAAAAATAATAGTAAATAGTACAAAAGATAAAAAAGATACTAAAAGTGAAATAATAGTAAAAAAATAATAGTAAATAGTACAAAAGATAAAAAAGATACTAAAAGTAAAATTATAGTAAAAAAATAATAGTAAATAGTACAAAAGATAAAAAGGATACTGAAAGTAAAATAATAGTAAACAAAATTATAGTAAATAGTACAAAAGAAAAAAAGGATACTGAAAGTAAAATGATTGTAAAAAAATAATAGTAAATAGTACAAAAGATAAAAAGGATACTAAAAGTAAAATAAAAATAAAAAAATTAATAGTAAATAGTACAAAAGATAAAAAAGATACTGAAAGTAAAATAATAGTAAAAAAAAAAATAGTAAATAGTACAAAAGATAAAAAGGATACTGAAAGTAAAATAAAAGAAAAAAAATAATAGTAAATAGTACAAAAGATAAAAAGGATACTAAAAGTAAAATAATAGTAAAAAAATAATAGTAAATAGTACAAAAGATAAAAAAGATACTGAAAGTAAAATAAAAGAAAAAAAATTATAGTAAATAGTACAAAAGATAAAAAAGATACTGAAAGTAAAATAATAGTAAAAAAATAATAGTAAATAGTACAAAAGATAAAAAAGATACTGAAAGTAAAATAATAGTAAAAAAAAATAGTAAATAGTACAAAAGATAAAAAGGATACTGAAAGTAAAATAAAAGAAAAAAAATAATAGTAAATAGTACAAAAGATAAAAAGGATACTAAAAGTAAAATAATAGTAAAAAAATAATAGTAAATAGTACAAAAGATAAAAAAGATACTGAAAGTAAAATAAAAGAAAAAAAATTATAGTAAATAGTACAAAAGATAAAAAATATACTAAAAGTAAAATAATAGTAAAAAAATAATAGTAAATAGTACAAAAGATAAAAAAGATACTAAAAGTAAAATAATAGTAAAAAAATAATAGTAAATAGTACAAAAGATAAAAAAGATACTAAAAGTAAAATAATAGTAAAAAAATAATAGTAAATAGTACAAAAGATAACAAAGATACTAAAAGTGAAATAATAGTAAAAAAATAATAGTAAATAGTACAAAAGATAAAAAAGATACTGAAAGTAAAATAAAAGAAAAAAAATAATAGTCAATAGTACAAAAGATAAAAAGAATACTGAAAGTAAAATAATAGTAAACAAAATAATAGTAAATAGTACAAAAGAAAAAAAGGATACTGAAAGTAAAATGATTGTAAAAAAATAATAGTAAATAGTACAAAAGATAAAAAGGATACTAAAAGTAAAATAATAATAAAAAAAATAATAGTAAATAGTACAAAAGATAAAAAAGATACTGAAAGTAAAATAATAGTAAAAAAAAAATAGTAAATAGTACAAAAGATAAAAAGGGTACTAAAAGTAAAATAATAGTAAAAAAATAATAGTAAATAGTACAAAAGATAAAAAAGATACTGAAAGTAAAATAATAGTAAAAAAATAATAGTAAATAGTACAAAAGATAAAAAAGATACTGAAAGTAAAATAATAGTAAAAAAATAGTAAATAGTACAAAAGATAAAAAGGATACTGAAAGTAAAATAAAAGAAAAAAAATAATAGTAAATAGTACAAAAGATAAAAAGGATACTAAAAGTAAAATAATAGTAAAAAAATAATAGTAAATAGTACAAAAGATAAAAAAGATACTGAAAGTAAAATAAAAGAAAAAAAATTATAGTAAATAGTACAAAAGATAAAAAATATACTCAAAGTAAAATAATAGTAAAAATATAATAGTAAATAGTACAACAGATAAAAAAGATACTAAAAGTAAAATAATAGTAAAAAAATAATAGTAAATAGTACAAAAGATAAAAAAGATACTAAAAGTAAAATAATAGTAAAAAAATAATAGTAAATAGTACAAAAGATAACAAAGATACTAAAAGTGAAATAATAGTAAAAAAAAAATAGTAAATAGTACAAAAGATAAAAAAGATACTGAAAGTAAAATAAAAGAAAAAAAATAATAGTAAATAGTACAAAAGATAAAAAGAATACTAAAAGTAAAATAATAGTAAAAAAATAATAGTAAATAGTACAAAAGATAAAAAAGATACTAAAAGTAAAATAATAGTAAAAAAATAATAGTAAATAGTACAAAAGATAAAAAAGATACTAAAAGTAAAATAATAGTAAAAAAATAATAGTAAATAGTACAAAAGATAACAAAGATACTAAAAGTGAAATAATAGTAAAAAAATAATAGTAAATAGTACAAAAGATAAAAAGGATACTAAAAGTAAAATAATAGTAAAAAAATAATAGTAAATAGTACAAAAGATAAAAAAGATACTAAAAGTGAAATAATAGTAAAAAAATAATAGTAAATAGTACAAAAGATAACAAAGATACTAAAAGTTAAATAATAGAAAAAAAATAATAGTAAATAGTACAAAAGATAAAAAGGATACTAAAAGTAAAATAATAGTAAAAAAATAATAGTAAATAGTACAAAAGATAAAAAAGATACTGAAAGTAAAATAAAAGAAAAAAAATAATAGTAAATAGTACAAAAAATGAAAAGAATACTAAAAGTAAAATAATAGTAAAAAAATAATAGTAAATAGTACAAAAGATAACAAAGATACTAAAAGTAAAATAATGGTAAAAAAATAATAGTAAATAGTACAAAAGATAAAAAAGATACTAAAAGTAAAATAATAGTAAAAAAATAATAGTAAATAGTACAAAAGATAACAAAGATACTAAAAGTGAAATAATAGTAAAAAAATAATAGTAAATAGTACAAAAGATAAAAAAGATACTGAAAGTAAAATAAAAGAAAAAAAATAATAGTAAATAGTACAAAAGATAAAAAGAATACTAAAAGTAAAATAATAGTAAAAAAATAATAGTAAATAGTACAAAAGATAAAAAAGATACTAAAAGTAAAATAATAGTAAAAAAATAATAGTAAATAGTACAAAAGATAAAAAAGATACTAAAAGTAAAATAATAGTAAAAAAATAATAGTAAATAGTACAAAAGATAACAAAGATACTAAAAGTGAAATAATAGTAAAAAAATAATAGTAAATAGTACAAAAGATAAAAAGGATACTAAAAGTAAAATAATAGTAAAAAAATAATAGTAAATAGTACAAAAGATAAAAAAGATACTAAAAGTGAAATAATAGTAAAAAAAAAATAGTAAATAGTACAAAAGATAACAAAGATACTAAAAGTGAAATAATAGAAAAAAAATAATAGTAAATAGTACAAAAGATAAAAAGGATACTAAAAGTAAAATAATAGTAAAAAAATAATAGTAAATAGTACAAAAGATAAAAAAGATACTGAAAGTAAAATAAAAGAAAAAAAATAATAGTAAATAGTACAATAGATGAAAAGAATACTAAAAGTAAAATAATAGTAAAAAAATAATAGTAAATAGTACAAAAGATAACTAAGATACTAAAAGTAAAATAATAGTAAAAAAATAATAGTAAATAGTACAAAAGATAAAAAAGATACTAAAAGTAAAATAATAGTAAAAAAATAATAGTAAATAGTACAAAAGATAACAAAGATACTAAAAGTGAAATAATAGTAAAAAAATAATAGTAAATAGTACAAAAGATAAAAAAGATACTGAAAGTAAAATAAAATAAAAAAAAATAATAGTAAATAGTACAAAAGATAAAAAAGATACTAAAAGTAAAATAAAAGTAAAAAAATAATAGTAAATAGTACAAAAGATAAAAAAGATACTAAAAGTAAAATAATAGTAAAAAAATAATAGTAAATAGTACAAAAGATAACAAAGATACTAAAAGTGAAATAATAGTAAAAAAAATAATAGTAAATAGTACAAAAGATAAAAAAGATACTGAAAGTAAAATAAAAGAAAAAAAATAATAGTAAATAGTACAAAAGATAAAAAAGATACTAAAAGTAAAATAATAGTAAAAAAATAATAGTAAATAGTACAAAAGATAAAAAAGATACTAAAAGTAAAATAATAGTAAAAAAATAATAGTAAATAGTACAAAAGATAACAAAGATACTAAAAGTGAAATAATATTAAAAAAATAATAGTAAATAGTACAAAAGATAAAAAAGATACTAAAAGTAATATAATAGTAAAAAAATAATTGTAAATAGAACAAAAGATAAAAAGGATACTAAAAGTAAAATAATAGTAAACAAATAATAGTAAATAGTACAAAAGATAAAAAGGATACTAAAAGTAAAATAATAGTAAACAAATAATAGTAAATAGTACAAAATATAAAAAAGATACTGAAAGTACAATAATAGTAAAAAAAAAATAGTAAATAGTACAAAAGATAAAAAGGATACTGAAAGTAAAATAATAGTAAAAAAAAATAGTAAATAGTACAAAAGATAAAAAGGATACTGAAAGTAAAATAAAAGAAAAAAAATAATAGTAAATAGTACAAAAGATAAAAAGGATACTAAAAGTAAAATAATAGTAAAAAAATAATAGTAAATAGTACAAAAGATAAAAAAGATACTGAAAGTAAAATAAAAGAAAAAAAATTATAGTAAATAGTACAAAAGATAAAAAATATACTAAAAGTAAAATAATAGTAAAAAAATAATAGTAAATAGTACAAAAGATAAAAAAGATACTAAAAGTAAAATAATAGTAAAAAAATAATAGTAAATAGTACAAAAGATAAAAAAGATACTAAAAGTAAAATAATAGTAAAAAAATAATAGTAAATAGTACAAAAGATAACAAAGATACTAAAAGTGAAATAATAGTAAAAAAATAATAGTAAATAGTACAAAAGATAAAAAAGATACTGAAAGTAAAATAAAAGAAAAAAAATAATAGTAAATAGTACAAAAGATAAAAAGAATACTAAAAGTAAAATAATAGTAAAAAAATAATAGTAAATAGTACAAAAGATAAAAAAGATACTAAAAGTAAAATAATAGTAAAAAAATAATAGTAAATAGTACAAAAGATAAAAAAGATACAATAAGTAAAATAATAGTAAAAAAAATAATAGTAAATAGTACAAAAGATAACAAAGATACTAAAAGTGAAATAATAGTAAAAAAATAATAGTAAATAGTACAAAAGATAAAAAGGATACTAAAAGTAAAATAATAGTAAAAAAATAATAGTAAATAGTACAAAAGATAAAAAAGATACTAAAAGTGAAATAATAGTAAAAAAATAATAGTAAATAGTACAAAAGATAACAAAGATACTAAAAGTGAAATAATAGAAAAAAAATAATAGTAAATAGTACAAAAGATAAAAAGGATACTAAAAGTAAAATAATAGTAAAAAAATAATAGTATATAGTACAAAAGATAAAAAAGATACTGAAAGTAAAATAAAAGAAAAAAAATAATAGTAAATAGTACAAAAGATGAAAAGAATACTAAAAGTAAAATAATAGTAAAAAAATAATAGTAAATAGTACAAAAGATAACAAAGATACTAAAAGTAAAATAATAGTAAAAAAATAAACGTAAATAGTACAAAAGATAAAAAAGATACTAAAAGTAAAATAATAGTAAAAAAATAATAGTAAATAGTACAAAAGATAACAAAGATACTAAAAGTGAAATAATAGTAAAAAAATAATAGTAAATAGTACAAAAGATAAAAAAGATACTGAAAGTAAAATAAAATAAAAAAAATAATAGTAAATAGTACAAAAGATAAAAAAGATACTAAAAGTAAAATAAAAGTAAAAAAATAATAGTAAATAGTACAAAAGATAAAAAAGATACTAAAAGTAAAATAATAGTAAAAAAATAATAGTAAATAGTACAAAAGATAACAAAGATACTAAAAGTGAAATAATAGTAAAAAAAAATTAGTAAATAGTACAAAAGATAAAAAAGATACTGAAAGTAAAATAAAAGAAAAAAAATTATAGTAAATAGTACAAAAGATAAAAAAGATACTAAAAGTAAAATAATAGTAAAAAAATAATAGTAAATAGTACAAAAGATAAAAAAGATACTAAAAGTAAAATAATAGTAAAAAAATAATAGTAAATAGTACAAAAGATAACAAAGATACTAAAAGTGAAATAATAGTAAAAAAAAAATAGTAAATAGTACAAAAGATAAAAAAGATACTAAAAGTAATATAATAGTAAAAAAATAATTGTAAATAGAACAAAAGATAAAAAGGATACTAAAAGTAAAATAATAGTAAACAAATAATAGTAAATAGTACAAAAGATAAAAAGGATACTAAAAGTAAAATAATAGTAAACAAATAATAGTAAATAGTACAAAATATAAAAAAGATACTGAAAGTAAAATAATAGTAAAAAAAAAATAGTAAATAGTACAAAAGATAAAAAGGATACTGAAAGTAAAATAATAGTAAAAAAATAATAATAACTAGTACAAAAGACAAAAAAGATACTGAAAGTAAAATAATAGTAAAAAAATAATAGTAAATAGTACAAAAAATAAAAAAGATACTAAAAGTAAAATAAAAGTAAAAAAATAATAGTAAATAGTACAAACAATAAAAAGGATACTGAAAGTAAAATAATAGTAAAAACAAAATAGTAAATAGTACAAAAGATAAAAAAGATACTGAAAGTAAAATAATAGTAAAAAAAATAATAGTAAATAGTACAAAAGATAAAAAGGATACTAAAAGTAAAATAATAGTAAACAAATAATAGTAAATAGTACAAAAGATTAAAAAGATACTAAAAGTAAAATAATAGTAAAAAAATAATAGTAAATAGTACAAAAGATAAAAAAGATACTGAAAGTAAAATAATAGTAAAAAAATAATAGTAAATAGTACAAAAGATAAAAAAGATACTAAAAGTAAAATAATAGAAAAAAAAATAATAGTAAATAGTACAAAAGATAAAAAAGATACTAAAAGTAAAATAATAGTAAAAAAATAATAGTAAATAGTACAAAAGATAAAAAAGATACTAAAAGTGAAATAATAGTAAGAAAATAATAGTAAATAGTACAAAAGATAAAAAGGATACTAAAAGTAAAATAATAGTAAACAAATAATAGTAAATAGTACAAAAGATTAAAAAGATACTAAAAGTAAAATAATAGTAAAAAAATAATAGTAAATAGTACAAAAGATAAAAAAGATACTGAAAGTAAAATAATAGTAAAAAAAAATAGTAAATAGTACAAAAGATAAAAAGGATACTAAAGGTAAAATAATAGTAAAAAAAATTATAGTAAATAGTACAAAAGAAAAAAAGGATACTGAAAGTAAAATGATTGTAAAAAAATAATAGTAAATAGTACAAAAGATAAAATGGATACTAATAGTAAAATAATAGTAAAAAAAATAATAGTAAATAGTACAAAAGATAAAAAGGATACTAAAATAAAATAATAGTAAAAAAATAATAGCAAATAGTACAAAAGATAAAAAAGATACTGAAAGTAAAATAATTATTAAAAAATAATAGTAAATAGTACAAAAGATAAAAAAGATACTAAAAGTAAAATAATAGTAAAAAAATAATAGTAAATAGTACAAAAGATAAAAAAGATACTAAAAGTGAAATAATAGTAAAAAAATAATAGTAAATAGTACAAAAGATAAAAAAGATACTAAAAGTAAAATTATAGTAAAAAAATAATAGTAAATAGTACAAAAGATAAAAAAGATACTGAAAGACAAATAATAGTAAAAAAATAATAGTAAATAGTACAAAAGATAAAAAGGATACTGAAAGTAAAATAATAGTAAACAAAATAATAGTAAATAGTACAAAAGAAAAAAAGGATACTGAGAGTAAAATGATTGTAAAAAAATAATAGTAAATAGTACAAAAGATAAAAAGGATACTAAAAGTAAAATAATAATAAAAAAAATAATAGTAAATAGTACAAAAGATAAAAAAGATACTGAAAGTAAAATAATAGTAAAAAAAAAATAGTAAATAGTACAAAAGATAAAAAGGATACTAAAAGTAAAATAATAGTAAAAAAATAATAGTAAATAGTACAAAAGATAAAAAAGATACTGAAAGTAAAATAATTATTAAAAAATAATAGTAAATAGTACAAAAGATAAAAAAGATACTGAAAGTAAAATAATAGTAAAAAAAAATAGTAAATAGTACAAAAGATAAAAAGGATACTGAAAGTAAAATAAAAGAAAAAAAATAATAGTAAATAGTACAAAAGATAAAAAGGATACTAAAAGTAAAATAATAGTAAAAAAATAATAGTAAATAGTACAAAAGATAAAAAAGATACTGAAAGTAAAATAAAAGAAAAAAAATTATAGTAAATAGTACAAAAGATAAAAAATATACTCAAAGTAAAATAATAGTAAAAAAATAATAGTAAATAGTACAACAGATAAAAAAGATACTAAAAGTAAAATAATAGTAAAAAAATAATAGTAAATAGTACAAAAGATAAAAAAGATACTAAAAGTAAAATAATAGTAAAAAAATAATAGTAAATAGTACAAAAGATAACAAAGATACTAAAAGTGAAATAATAGTAAAAAAAAAATAGTAAATAGTACAAAAGATAAAAAAGATACTGAAAGTAAAATAAAAGAAAAAAAATAATAGTAAATAGTACAAAAGATAAAAAGAATACTAAAAGTAAAATAATAGTAAAAAATAATAGTAAATAGTACAAAAGATAAAAAAGATACTAAAAGTAAAATAATAGTAAAAAAATAATAGTAAATAGTACAAAAGATAAAAAAGATACTAAAAGTAAAATAATAGTAAAAAAATAATAGTAAATAGTACAAAAGATAACAAAGATACTAAAAGTGAAATAATAGTAAAAAAATAATAGTAAATAGTACAAAAGATAAAAAGGATACTAAAAGTAAAATAATAGTAAAAAAATAATAGTAAATAGTACAAAAGATAAAAAAGATACTAAAAGTGAAATAATAGTAAAAAAATAATAGTAAATAGTACAAAAGATAACAAAGATACTAAAAGTGAAATAATAGAAAAAAAATAATAGTAAATAGTACAAAAGATAAAAAGGATACTAAAAGTAAAATAATAGTAAAAAAATAATAGTAAATAGTACAAAAGATAAAAAAGATACTGAAAGTAAAATAAAAGAAAAAAATAATAGTAAATAGTACAAAAAATGAAAAGAATACTAAAAGTAAAATAATAGTAAAAAAATAATAGTAAATAGTACAAAAGATAAAAAAGATACTAAAAGTAAAATAATAGTAAAAAAATAATAGTAAATAGTACAAAAGATTAAAAAGATACTAAAAGTGAAATAATAGTAAAAAAATAATAGTAAATAGTACAAAAGATAAAAAAGATACTAAAAGTAATATAATAGTAAAAAAATAATTGTAAATAGAACAAAAGATAAAAAGGATACTAAAAGTAAAATAATAGTAAACAAATAATAGTAAATAGTACAAAAGATAAAAAGGATACTAAAAGTAAAATAATAGTAAACAAATAATAGTAAATAGTACAAAATATAAAAAAGATACTGAAAGTAAAATAATAGTAAAAAAAAAATAGTAAATAGTACAAAAGATAAAAAGGATACTGAAAGTAAAATAATAGTAAAAAAATAATAATAAATAGTACAAAAGACAAAAAAGATACTGAAAGTAAAATAATAGTAAAAAAATAATAGTAAATAGTACAAAAAATAAAAAAGATACTAAAAGTAAAATAATAGTAAAAAAATAATAGTAAATAGTACAAACAATAAAAAAGATACTGAAAGTAAAATAATAGTAAAAAAATAATAGTAAATAGTACAAAAGATAAAAAAGATACTGAAAGTAAAATAATAGTAAAACAAATAATAGTAAATAGTACAAAAGATAAAAAGGATACTAAAAGTAAAATAATAGTAAACAAATAATAGTAAATAGTACAAAAGATTAAAAAGATACTAAAAGTAAAATAATAGTAAAAAAATAATAGTAAATAGTACAAAAGATAAAAAAGATACTGAAAGTAAAATAATAGTAAAAAAATAATAGTAAATAGTACAAAAGATAAAAAAGATACTAAAAGTAAAATAATAGAAAAAAAAATAATAGTAAATAGTACAAAAGATAAAAAAGATACTAAAAGTAAAATAATAGTAAAAAAATAATAGTAAATAGTACAAAAGATAAAAAAGATACTAAAAGTGAAATAATAGTAAAAAAATAATAGTAAATAGTACAAAAGATAAAAAAGATACTAAAAGTAAAATTATAGTAAAAAAATAATAGTAAATAGTACAAAAGATAAAAAAGATACTGAAAGTAAAATAATAGTAAAAAAATAATAGTAAATAGTACAAAAGATAAAAAGGATACTGAAAGTAAAATAATAGTAAACAAAATTATAGTAAATAGTACAAAAGAAAAAAAGGATACTGAAAGTAAAATGATTGTAAAAAAATAATAGTAAATAGTACAAAAGATAAAAAGGATACTAAAAGTAAAATAATAATAAAAAAAATAATAGTAAATAGTACAAAAGATAAAAAGAATACTAAAAGTAAAATAATAGTAAAAAAATAATAATAAATAGTACAAAAGATAAAAAAGATACTGAAAGTAAAATAAAAGAAAAAAAATAATAGTAAATAGTACAAAAGATAAAAAAGATACTAAAAGTAAAATAATAGTAAACAAAATTATAGTAAATAGTACAAAAGAAAAAAAGGATACTGAAAGTAAAATGATTGTAAAAAAATAATAGTAAATAGTACAAAAGATAAAAAGGATACTAAAAGTAAAATAATAGTAAAATAATAATAGTAAATAGTACAAAAGATAAAACAGATACTAAAAGTAAAATAATAGTAAAAAAAAAATAGTAAATAGTACAAAAGATAAAACAGATACTAAAAGTAAAATAATAGTAAAAAAATTATAGTAAATAGTACAAAAGATAAAAAAGATACTAAAAGTAAAATAATAGTAAAAAAATAATAGTAAATAGTAAAAAGATAAAAAAGATACTAAAAGTAAAATAATAGTAAAAAAATAATAGTAAATAGTACAAAAGATAAAAAAGATACTGAAAGTAATATTATAGTAAAAAAATACTAGTAAATAGAACAAAAGATAAAAAGGATACTAAAAGTAAAATAATAGTAAAAAAATAATAGTAAATAGTACAAAAGATAAAAAAGATACTAAAAGTAAAATAATAGTAAAAAAATAATAGTAAATAGTACAAAAGATAAAAAAGATACTGAAAGTAAAATAATAGTAAAAAAAATAATAGTAAATAGTACAAAAGATAAAAAGGATACTAAAAGTAAAATAATAGTAAAAAAAATTATAGTAAATAGTACAAAAGATAAAAAGTATACTGAAAGTAAAATAATAGTAAAAAAAATAATAGTACATAGTACAAAAGATAAAAAGGATACTAAAAGTAAAATAATAGTAAAAAAAATTATAGTAAATAGTACAAAAGATAAAAAGTATACTGAAAGTAAAATAATAGTAAAAAAAATAATAGTAAATAGTACAAAAGATAAAAAGGATACTAAAAGTAAAATAATAGTAAAAAAAATTATAGTAAATAGTACAAAAGATAAAAAGTATACTGAAAGTAAAATGATAGTAAAAAAATAATAGTAAATAGTACAAAGGATAAAAAGGATACTAAAAGTAAAATAATAGTAAAAAAAATAATAGTAAATAGTACAAAAGATAAAAAGGATACTAAAAGTAAAATAATAGTAAACAAATAATAGTAAATAGTACAAAAGATAAAAAGGATACTTAAAGTAAAATAATAGTAAAAAAATAATAATAAATAGTACAAAAGATAAAAAGGATACTAAAAGTAAAATAATAGTAAAAAAATAATGGTAAATAGTACAAAAGATAAAAAAGATACTGAAAGTAAAATAATAGTAAAAAAATAATAGTAAATAGTACAAAAGATAAAAAAGATACTGAAAGTAAAATAATAGTAAAAAAATAATAATAAATAGTATAAAAGATAAAAAGGATACTAAAAGTAAAATAATAGTAAAAAATAATGGTAAATAGTACAAAAGATAAAAAATATACTAAAAGTAAAATAATAGTAAAAAAAATAATAGTAAATAGTACAAAAGATAAAAAGGATACTAAAAGTAAAATAATAGTAAAAACATAATAATAAATAGTACAAAAGATAAAAAAGGTACTGAAAGTAAAATAATAGTAAAAAAATAATAGTAAATAGTATAAAAGATGAAAAGGATACTAAAAGTAAAATAATAGTAAAAAAATAATAATAAATAGTATAAAAGATAAAAAGGATACTAAAAGTAAAATAATAGTAAAAAATAATGGTAAATAGTACAAAAGATAAAAAATATACTAAAAGTAAAATAATAGTAAAAAAAATAATAGTAAATAGTACAAAAGATAAAAAGGATACTAAAAGTAAAATAATAGTAAAAACATAATAATAAATAGTACAAAAGATAAAAAAGGTACTGAAAGTAAAATAATAGTAAAAAAATAATAGTAAATAGTACAAAAGATAAAAAATATACTAAAAATAAAATAATAGTAAAAAAATAATAGTAAATAGTACAAAAGATAAAAAGGATACTAAAAGTAAAATAATAGTAAAAAAATTATAGTAAATAGTACAAAAGATAAAAAAGGTACTGAAAGTAAAATAATAGTAAAAAAATAATAGTAAATAGTACAAAAGATAAAAAGGATACTAAAAGTAAAATAATAGTAAAAAAATAATAGTAAATAGTACAAAAGATAAAAAAGATACTGAAAGTAAAATAATAGTAAAAAAATAATAGTAAATAGTACAAAAGATAAAAAAGATACGAAAAGTACAATAATAGTAAAAAAATAATAGTAAATAGTACAAAAGATAAAAAGGATACTAAAAGTAAAATAATAGTAAACAAATAATAGTAAATAGTACAAAAGATAAAAAAGATACTAAAAGTGAAATAATAGTAAAAAAAATAATAGTAAATAGTACAAAAGATAAAAAGGATATTAAAAGTACAATAATAGTAAAAAAATAATAGTAAATAGTACAAAAGATAAAAAAGATACTAAAAGTAAAATAATAGTAAAAAAATAATAGTAAATAGTACAAAAGA
Source organism: Euprymna scolopes (assembly GCF_053919585.1). Lineage (NCBI taxonomy): Eukaryota > Metazoa > Mollusca > Cephalopoda > Sepiida > Sepiolidae > Euprymna > Euprymna scolopes. The sequence goes on from NC_136483.1 coordinate 123,232,664, forward strand.
TAAAAAAGATACTGAAAGTAAAATAATAGTAAAAAAATAATAGTAAATAGTACAAAAGATAAAAAGGATATTAAAAGTAAAATAATAGTCAAAAAATAATAGTAAATAGTACAAAAGATTAAACAGATACTGAAAGTAAAATAATATTAAAAAATAATAGTAAATAGTACAAAAGATAAAAAGGATACTAAAAGTAAAATAATAGTAAAAAAAATAATAGTAAATAGTACAAAAGATAAAAAGGATACTAAAAGTAAAATAATAGTAAGAAAATAATAGTAAATAGTACAAAAGATAAAAAAGATACTGAAAGTAAAATAATAGTAAAAAATTAATAGTAAATAGTACAAAAGATAAAAAGGATACTAAAAGTAAAATAATAGTAAAAAAAATTATAGTGAATAGTACAAAAGATAAAAAGGACACTGAAAGTAAAATGATAGTAAAAAATAATAGTAAATAGTACTAAAGATGAAAAAGATACTAAAAGTAAAATAATAGTAAAAAAATAATAGTAAATAGTACAAAAGATAAAAAAGATACTGAAAGTAAAATAATAGTAAAAAAATAATAGTAAATAGTACAAAAGATAGAAAAGATACTAAAAGCAAAATAATAGTAACAAAAATAATAGTAAATAGTACAAAAGATAAAAAGGATACTAAAAGTAAAATAATAGTAAAAAAAATTATAGTAAGTAGTACAAAAGATAAAAAGAATACTAAAAGTAAAATAATAGTAAAAAAATAATAATAAATAGTACAAAAGATAAAAAAGATACTGAAAGTAAAATAAAAGAAAAAAAATAATAGTAAATAGTACAAAAGATAAAAAAGATACTAAAAGTAAAATAATAGTAAACAAAATTATAGTAAATAGTACAAAAGAAAAAAAGGATACTGAAAGTAAAATGATTGTAAAAAAATAATAGTAAATAGTACAAAAGATAAAAAGGATACTAAAAGTAAAATAATAGTAAAATAATAATAGTAAATAGTACAAAAGATAAAACAGATACTAAAAGTAAAATAATAGTAAAAAAAAAATGGTAAATAGTACAAAAGATAAAACAGATACTAAAAGTAAAATAATAGTAAAAAAATTATAGTAAATAGTACAAAAGATAAAAAAGATACTAAAAGTAAAATAATAGTAAAAAAATAATAGTAAATAGTAAAAAGATAAAAAAGATACTAAAAGTAAAATAATAGTAAAAAAATAATAGTAAATAGTACAAAAGATAAAAAAGATACTGAAAGTAATATTATAGTAAAAAAATACTAGTAAATAGAACAAAAGATAAAAAGGATACTAAAAGTAAAATAATAGTAAAAAAATAATAGTAAATAGTACAAAAGATAAAAAAGATACTAAAAGTAAAACATTAGTAAAAAAATAATAGTAAATAGTACAAAAGATAAAAAACATACTAAAAGTAAAATAATAGTAAAAAAATAATAGTAAATAGTACAAAAGATAAAAAAGATACTGAAAGTAAAATAATAGTAAAAAAAATAATAGTAAATAGTACAAAAGATAAAAAGGATACTAAAAGTAAAATAATAGTAAAAAAAATTATAGTAAATAGTACAAAAGATAAAAAGTATACTGAAAGTAAAATAATAGTAAAAAAAATAATAGTACATAGTACAAAAGATAAAAAGGATACTAAAAGTAAAATAATAGTAAAAAAAATTATAGTAAATAGTACAAAAGATAAAAAGTATACTGAAAGTAAAATAATAGTAAAAAAAATAATAGTAAATAGTACAAAAGATAAAAAGGATACTAAAAGTAAAATAATAGTAAAAAAAATTATAGTAAATAGTACAAAAGATAAAAAGTATACTGAAAGTAAAATGATAGTAAAAAAATAATAGTAAATAGTACAAAGGATAAAAAGGATACTAAAAGTAAAATAATAGTAAAAAAAATAATAGTAAATAGTACAAAAGATAAAAAGGATACTAAAAGTAAAATAATAGTAAACAAATAATAGTAAATAGTACAAAAGATAAAAAGGATACTTAAAGTAAAATAATAGTAAAAAAATAATAATAAATAGTACAAAAGATAAAAAGGATACTAAAAGTAAAATAATAGTAAAAAAATAATGGTAAATAGTACAAAAGATAAAAAAGATACTGAAAGTAAAATAATAGTAAAAAAATAATAGTAAATAGTACAAAAGATAAAAAAGATACTGAAAGTAAAATAATAGTAAAAAAATAATAATAAATAGTATAAAAGATAAAAAGGATACTAAAAGTAAAATAATAGTAAAAAATAATGGTAAATAGTACAAAAGATAAAAAATATACTAAAAGTAAAATAATAGTAAAAAAAATAATAGTAAATAGTACAAAAGATAAAAAGGATACTAAAAGTAAAATAATAGTAAAAACATAATAATAAATAGTACAAAAGATAAAAAAGGTACTGAAAGTAAAATAATAGTAAAAAAATAATAGTAAATAGTATAAAAGATGAAAAGGATACTAAAAGTAAAATAATAGTAAAAAAATAATAATAAATAGTATAAAAGATAAAAAGGATACTAAAAGTAAAATAATAGTAAAAAATAATGGTAAATAGTACAAAAGATAAAAAATATACTAAAAGTAAAATAATAGTAAAAAAAATAATAGTAAATAGTACAAAAGATAAAAAGGATACTAAAAGTAAAATAATAGTAAAAACATAATAATAAATAGTACAAAAGATAAAAAAGGTACTGAAAGTAAAATAATAGTAAAAAAATAATAGTAAATAGTACAAAAGATAAAAAATATACTAAAAATAAAATAATAGTAAAAAAATAATAGTAAATAGTACAAAAGATAAAAAGGATACTAAAAGTAAAATAATAGTAAAAAAATTATAGTAAATAGTACAAAAGATAAAAAAGGTACTGAAAGTAAAATAATAGTAAAAAAATAATAGTAAATAGTACAAAAGATAAAAAGGATACTAAAAGTAAAATAATAGTAAAAAAATAATAGTAAATAGTACAAAAGATAAAAAAGATACTGAAAGTAAAATAATAGTAAAAAAATAATAGTAAATAGTACAAAAGATAAAAAAGATACGAAAAGTACAATAATAGTAAAAAAATAATAGTAAATAGTACAAAAGATAAAAAGGATACTAAAAGTAAAATAATAGTAAACAAATAATAGTAAATAGTACAAAAGATAAAAAAGATACTAAAAGTGAAATAATAGTAAAAAAAATAATAGTAAATAGTACAAAAGATAAAAAGGATATTAAAAGTACAATAATAGTAAAAAAATAATAGTAAATAGTACAAAAGATAAAAAAGATACTAAAAGTAAAATAATAGTAAAAAAATAATAGTAAATAGTACAAAAGATAAAAAAGATACTGAAAGTAAAATAATAGTAAAAAAATAATAGTAAATAGTACAAAAGATAAAAAGGATATTAAAAGTAAAATAATAGTCAAAAAATAATAGTAAATAGTACAAAAGATTAAACAGATACTGAAAGTAAAATAATATTAAAAAATAATAGTAAATAGTACAAAAGATAAAAAGGATACTAAAAGTAAAATAATAGTAAAAAAAATAATAGTAAATAGTACAAAAGATAAAAAGGATACTAAAAGTAAAATAATAGTAAGAAAATAATAGTAAATAGTACAAAAGATAAAAAAGATACTGAAAGTAAAATAATAGTAAAAAATTAATAGTAAATAGTACAAAAGATAAAAAGGATACTAAAAGTAAAATAATAGTAAAAAAAATTATAGTGAATAGTACAAAAGATAAAAAGGACACTGAAAGTAAAATGATAGTAAAAAATAATAGTAAATAGTACTAAAGATGAAAAAGATACTAAAAGTAAAATAATAGTAAAAAAATAATAGTAAATAGTACAAAAGATAAAAAAGATACTGAAAGTAAAATAATAGTAAAAAAATAATAGTAAATAGTACAAAAGATAGAAAAGATACTAAAAGCAAAATAATAGTAACAAAAATAATAGTAAATAGTACAAAAGATAAAAAGGATACTAAAAGTAAAATAATAGTAAAAAAAATTATAGTAAGTAGTACAACAGATAAAAAGAATACTAAAAGTAAAATACTAGTAAAAAAATAATAGTAAATAGTACAAAAGATAAAAAAGATACCAAAAGTAAAATAATAGTAAAAAAATTATAGTAAATAGTACAACAGATAAAAAAGATACTGAAAGTAAAATAATAGTAAAAAAATAATAATAAATAGTACAAAAGACAAAAAAGATACTGAAAGTAACATAATAGTAAACAAATAATAGTAAATAGTACAAAATATAAAAAAGATACTGAAAGTAAAATAATAGTAAAAAAAATAATAGTAAATAGTACAAAAGATAAAAAGGATACTGAAAGTAAAATAATAGTAAATAAATAATAGTAAATAGTACAAAAGATAAAAAAGATACTGAAAGTAAAATAATACAAAAAACATAATAGTAAATAGTACAAAAGATAAAAAGGATACTAAAAGTAAAATAATAGAAAAAAAAATTATAGTACATAGTACAAAAGATAAAAAAGATACTGAAAGTAAAATCATAGTAAAAAAATAATAGTAAATAGTACAACAGATAAAAAAGATACTAAAAGTAAAATAATAGTAAAAAAATAATAGTACATTGTACAAAAGATAAAAAAGATGCTAAAAGTAACATAATAGTAAAAAAATTATAGTAAATAGTACAAAAGATAAAAAGGATACTAAAAGTAAAATAATAGTAAAAAAAATTGTAGTAAATAGTACAAAAGATAAAAAGGATACTAAAAGTAAAATGATTGTAAAAAAATAATAGTAAATAGTACAAAAGATAAAAAGGATACTAAAAGTAAAATAATAGTAAAAAAAATAATAGTAAATAGTACAAAAGATAAAAAAGATACTGAAAGTAAAATAATAGTAAAAAAAATAATAGTAAATAGTACAAAAGATAAAAAGGATACTAAAAGTAAAATAATAGTAAATAGTACAAAAGAAAAAAAGGATACTGAAAGTAAAATGATTGTAAAAAAATAATAGTAAATAGTACAAAAGATAAAAAGGATACTAAAAGTAAAATAATAGTAAAAAAAATAATAGTAAATAGTACAAAAGATAAAAAGGATACTAAAAGTAAAATAATAGTCAAAAAATAATAGTAAATAGTACAAAAGATAAAAAAGATACTGAAAGTAAAATAATTATGAAAAAATAATAATAAATAGTACAAAAGATAAAAAGGATACTGAAAGTAAAATAATAGTAAAAAAATAATAGTAAATAGTACAAAAGATAAAAAGGATACTAAAAGTAAAATAATAGTAAAAAAATTATAGTAAATATTACAACAGATAAAAAAGATACTAAAAGTAAAATACTAGTAAAAAAAATAATAATAAATAGTACAAAAGATAAAAAAGATACTGAAAGTAAAATAATAGTAAAAAAATAATAGTAAATAGTACAAAAGATAAAAAGGATACTAAAAGTAAAATAATAGTAAACAAATAATTGTAAATAGTACAAAATATAAAAAAGATACTGAAAGTAAAATAATAGTAAAAAAAATAATAGTAAATAGTACAAAAGATAAAAAGGATACTGAAAGTAAAATAATAGTAAATAAATAATAGTAAATAGTACAAAAGACAAAAAAGATACTGAAAGTAAAATAATAGTAAAAAAATAATAGTAAATAGTACAAAAGATAAAAAAGATACCAAAAGTAAAATAATAGTAAAAAAATTATAGTAAATAGTACAACAGATAAAAAAGATACTGAAAGTAAAATAATAGTAAAAAAATAATAATAAATAGTACAAAAGACAAAAAAGATACTGAAAGTAACATAATAGTAAAAACATAATAGTAAATAGTACAAAAGATAAAAAGGATACTAACAGTAAAATAATAGTAAACAAATAATAGTAAATAGTGCAAAAGATAAAAAAGACACTGAAAGTAAAATAATAGACAAAAAAAAAATAGTAAATAGTACAAAAGATAAAAAAGATACTGAAAGTAAAATAATAGTAAAAAAATAATAATAAATAGTACAAAAGATAAAAAAGATACTGAAAGTAAAATAATAGTAAAAAAATAATAGTAAATAGTACAAAAGATAAAAAGGATATAAAAAGTAAAATAATAGTAAACAAATAATAGTAAATAGTACAACAGATAAAAAAGATACTGAAAGTAAAATAATAGAAAAAAATAATAGTAAATAGTACAAAAGATAAAAAGGATACTAAAAGTAAAATAATAGTAAACAAATAATAGTTAATAGTACAAAAGATAAAAAAGATACTAAAAGTAAAATAAAAGAAAAAAAATAATAGTAAATAGTACAAAAGATAAAAAGGATACTAAAAGTAAAATAATAGTAAAAAAAATAATAGTAAATAGTAAATAAGATAAAAAGGATACTAAAAGTAAAATAATAGTAAAAAAATAATAGTAAATAGTACAACAGATAAAAAAGATACTGAAAGTAAAATAATAGTAAAAAAATAATAGTAAATAGTACAAAAGATAAAAAGGATACTAAAAGTAAAATAATAGTAAACAAATAATAGTAAATAGTACAACAGATAAAAAAGATACTGAAAGTAAAATATTTGTAAAAAAATAATAGTAAATAGTACAAAAGATAAAAAGGATAATAAAAGTAAAATAATAGTACAAAAAATAATAGTAAATAGTACAAAAGATAAAAAAGATACTGAAAGTAAAATAATACAAAAAACATAATAGTAAATAGTACAAAAGATAAAAAGGATACTAAAAGTAAAATAATAGAAAAAAAAATTATAGTACATAGTACAAAAGATAAAAAAGATACTGAAAGTAAAATCATAGTAAAAAAATAATAGTAAATAGTACAACAGATAAAAAAGATACTAAAAGTAAAATAATAGTAAAAAAATAATAGTACATTGTACAAAAGATAAAAAAGATGCTAAAAGTAACATAATAGTAAAAAAATTATAGTAAATAGTACAAAAGATAAAAAGGATACTAAAAGTAAAATAATAGTAAAAAAAATTGTAGTAAATAGTACAAAAGATAAAAAGGATACTAAAAGTAAAATGATTGTAAAAAAATAATAGTAAATAGTACAAAAGATAAAAAGGATACTAAAAGTAAAATAATAGTAAAAAAAATAATAGTAAATAGTACAAAAGATAAAAAAGATACTGAAAGTAAAATAATAGTAAAAAAAATAATAGTAAATAGTACAAAAGATAAAAAGGATACTAAAAGTTAAATAATAGTAAATAGTACAAAAGAAAAAAAGGATACTGAAAGTAAAATGATTGTAAAAAAATAATAGTAAATAGTACAAAAGATAAAAGGGATACTAAAAGTAAAATAATAGTAAAAAAAATAATAGTAAATAGTACAAAAGATAAAAAGGATACTAAAAGTAAAATAATAGTAAAAAAATAATAGTAAATAGTACAAAAGATAAAAAAGATACTGAAAGTAAAATAATTATGAGAAAATAATAATAAATAGTACAAAAGATAAAAAGGATACTGAAAGTAAAATAATAGTAAAAAAATAATAGTAAATAGTACAAAAGATAAAAAGGATACTAAAAGTAAAATAATAGTAAAAAAATTATAGTAAATATTACAACAGATAAAAAAGATACTAAAAGTAAAATAATAGTAAAAAAAATAATAATAAATAGTACAAAAGATAAAAAAGATACTGAAAGTAAAATAATAGTAAAAAAATAATAGTAAATAGTACAAAAGATAAAAAGGATACTAAAAGTAAAATAATAGTAAACAAATAATAGTAAATAGTACAAAATATAAAAAAGATACTGAAAGTGAAATAATAGTAAAAAAAATAATAGTAAATAGTACAAAAGATAAAAAGGATACTAAAAGTACAATAATAGTAAAAAAAATAATAATAAATAGTACAAAAGATAAAAAAGATACTGAAAGTAAAATAATAGTAAATAAATAATAGTAAATAGTACAAAAGACAAAAAAGATACTGAAAGTAAAATAATAGTAAAAAAATAATAGTAAATAGTACAAAAGATAAAAAAGATACCAAAAGTAAAATAATAGTAAAAAAATTATAGTAAATAGTACAACAGATAAAAAAGATACTGAAAGTAAAATAATAGTAAAAAAATAATAATAAATAGTACAAAAGACAAAAAAGATACTGAAAGTAACATAATAGTAAAAACATAATAGTAAATAGTACAAAAGATAAAAAGGATACTAACAGTAAAATAATAGTAAACAAATAATAGTAAATAGTGCAAAAGATAAAAAAGACACTGAAAGTAAAATAATAGACAAAAAAAAAATAGTAAATAGTACAAAAGATAAAAAAGATACTGAAAGTAAAATAATAGTAAAAAAATAATAATAAATAGTACAAAAGATAAAAAAGATACTGAAAGTAAAATAATAGTAAAAAAATAATAGTAAATAGTACAAAAGATAAAAAGGATATAAAAAGTAAAATAATAGTAAACAAATAATAGTAAATAGTACAACAGATAAAAAAGATACTGAAAGTAAAATAATAGAAAAAAATAATAGTAAATAGTACAAAAGATAAAAAGGATACTAAAAGTAAAATAATAGTAAACAAATAATAGTTAATAGTACAAAAGATAAAAAAGATACTAAAAGTAAAATAAAAGAAAAAAAATAATAGTAAATAGTACAAAAGATAAAAAGGATACTAAAAGTAAAATAATAGTAAAAAAAATAATAGTAAATAGTAAATAAGATAAAAAGGATACTAAAAGTAAAATAATAGTAAAAAAATAATAGTAAATAGTACAACAGATAAAAAAGATACTGAAAGTAAAATAATAGTAAAAAAATAATAGTAAATAGTACAAAAGATAAAAAGGATACTAAAAGTAAAATAATAGTAAACAAATAATAGTAAATAGTACAACAGATAAAAAAGATACTGAAAGTAAAATAATAGTAAAAAAATAATAGTAAATAGTACAAAAGATAAAAAGGATACTAAAAGTAAAATAATAGTAAAAAAAAATAATAGTAAATAGTACAAAAGATACTAAAAGTAATATAATAGTAAAAAAAATAATAGTAAATAGTACAAAAGATAAAAAAGATACTAAAAGTTAAATCATAGTAAAAAAAATAATAGTAAATAGTACAAAAGATAAAAAGGATAATAAAAGTAAAATAATAGTACAAAAAATAATAGTAAAAAGTACAAAAGATAAAAAAGATACTGAAAGTAAAATAATACAAAAAACATAATAGTAAATAGTACAAAAGATAAAAAGGATACTAAAAGTAAAATAATAGAAAAAAAAATTATAGTACATAGTACAAAAGATAAAAAAGATACTGAAAGTAAAATCATAGTAAAAAAATAATAGTAAATAGTACAACAGATAAAAAAGATACTAAAAGTAAAATAATAGTAAAAAAATAATAGTACATTGTACAAAAGATAAAAAAGATGCTAAAAGTAACATAATAGTAAAAAAATTATAGTAAATAGTACAAAAGATAAAAAGGATACTAAAAGTAAAATAATAGTAAAAAAAATTGTAGTAAATAGTACAAAAGATAAAAAGGATACTAAAAGTAAAATGATTGTAAAAAAATAATAGTAAATAGTACAAAAGATAAAAAGGATACTAAAAGTAAAATAATAGTAAAAAAAATAATAGTAAATAGTACAAAAGATAAAAAAGATACTGAAAGTAAAATAATAGTAAAAAAAATAATAGTAAATAGTACAAAAGATAAAAAGGATACTAAAAGTAAAATAATAGTAAATAGTACAAAAGAAAAAAAGGATACTGAAAGTAAAATGATTGTAAAAAAATAATAGTAAATAGTACAAAAGATAAAAAGGATACTAAAAGTAAAATAATAGTAAAAAAAATAATAGTAAATAGTACAAAAGATAAAAAGGATACTAAAAGTAAAATAATAGTCAAAAAATAATAGTAAATAGTACAAAAGATAAAAAAGATACTGAAAGTAAAATAATTATGAAAAAATAATAATAAATAGTACAAAAGATAAAAAGGATACTGAAAGTAAAATAATTGTAAAAAAATAATAGTAAATAGTACAAAAGATAAAAAGGATACTAAAAGTAAAATAATAGTAAAAAAATTATAGTAAATATTACAACAGATAAAAAAGATACTAAAAGTAAAATAATAGTAAAAAAAATAATAATAAATAGTACAAAAGATAAAAAAGATACTGAAAGTAAAATAATAGTAAAAAAATAATAGTAAATAGTACAAAAGATAAAAAGGATACTAAAAGTAAAATAATAGTAAACAAATAATAGTAAATAGTACAAAATATAAAAAAGATACTGAAAGTAAAATAATAGTAAAAAAAATAATAGTAAATAGTACAAAAGATAAAAAGGATACTGAAAGTAAAATAATAGTAAATAAATAATAGTAAATAGTACAAAAGACAAAAAAGATACTGAAAGTAAAATAATAGTAAAAAAATAATAGTAAATAGTACAAAAGATAAAAAAGATACCAAAAGTAAAATAATAGTAAAAAAATTATAGTAAATAGTACAACAGATAAAAAAGATACTGAAAGTAAAATAATAGTAAAAAAATAATAATAAATAGTACAAAAGACAAAAAAGATACTGAAAGTAACATAATAGTAAAAACATAATAGTAAATAGTACAAAAGATAAAAAGGATACTAACAGTAAAATAATAGTAAACAAATAATAGTAAATAGTGCAAAAGATAAAAAAGACACTGAAAGTAAAATAATAGACAAAAAAAAAATAGTAAATAGTACAAAAGATAAAAAAGATACTGAAAGTAAAATAATAGTAAAAAAATAATAATAAATAGTACAAAAGATAAAAAAGATACTGAAAGTAAAATAATAGTAAAAAAATAATAGTAAATAGTACAAAAGATAAAAAGGATATAAAAAGTAAAATAATAGTAAACAAATAATAGTAAATAGTACAACAGATAAAAAAGATACTGAAAGTAAAATAATAGAAAAAAATAATAGTAAATAGTACAAAAGATAAAAAGGATACTAAAAGTAAAATAATAGTAAACAAATAATAGTTAATAGTACAAAAGATAAAAAAGATACTAAAAGTAAAATAAAAGAAAAAAAATAATAGTAAATAGTACAAAAGATAAAAAGGATACTAAAAGTAAAATAATAGTAAAAAAAATAATAGTAAATAGTAAATAAGATAAAAAGGATACTAAAAGTAAAATAATAGTAAAAAAATAATAGTAAATAGTACAACAGATAAAAAAGATACTGAAAGTAAAATAATAGTAAAAAAATAATAGTAAATAGTACAAAAGATAAAAAGGATACTAAAAGTAAAATAATAGTAAACAAATAATAGTAAATAGTACAACAGATAAAAAAGATACTGAAAGTAAAATAATAGTAAAAAAATAATAGTAAATAGTACAAAAGATAAAAAGGATACTAAAAGTAAAATAATAGTAAAAAAAAATAATAGTAAATAGTACAAAAGATACTAAAAGTAATATAATAGTAAAAAAAATAATAGTAAATAGTACAAAAGATAAAAAAGATACTAAAAGTAAAATAATAGTAAAAAAAATAATAGTAAATAGTACAAAAGATAAAAAGGATAATAAAAGTAAAATAATAGTACAAAAAATAATAGTAAATAGTACAAAAGATAAAAAAGATACTGAAAGTAAAATAATACAAAAAACATAATAGTAAATAGTACAAAAGATAAAAAGGATACTAAAAGTAAAATAATAGAAAAAAAAATTATAGTACATAGTACAAAAGATAAAAAAGATACTGAAAGTAAAATCATAGTAAAAAAATAATAGTAAATAGTACAACAGATAAAAAAGATACTAAAAGTAAAATAATAGTAAAAAAATAATAGTACATTGTACAAAAGATAAAAAAGATGCTAAAAGTAACATAATAGTAAAAAAATTATAGTAAATAGTACAAAAGATAAAAAGGATACTAAAAGTAAAATAATAGTAAAAAAAATTGTAGTAAATAGTACAAAAGATAAAAAGGATACTAAAAGTAAAATGATTGTAAAAAAATAATAGTAAATAGTACAAAAGATAAAAAGGATACTAAAAGTAAAATAATAGTAAAAAAAATAATAGTAAATAGTACAAAAGATAAAAAAGATACTGAAAGTAAAATAATAGTAAAAAAAATAATAGTAAATAGTACAAAAGATAAAAAGGATACTAAAAGTAAAATAATAGTAAATAGTACAAAAGAAAAAAAGGATACTGAAAGTAAAATGATTGTTAAAAAATAATAGTAAATAGTACAAAAGATAAAAAGGATACTAAAAGTAAAATAATAGTAAAAAAAATAATAGTAAATAGTACAAAAGATAAAAAGGATACTAAAAGTAAAATAATAGTAAAAAAATAATAGTAAATAGTACAAAAGATAAAAAAGATACTGAAAGTAAAATAATTATGAAAAAATAATAATAAATAGTACAAAAGATAAAAAAGATACTGAAAGTAAAATAATAGTAAAAAAATAATAGTAAATAGTACAAAAGATAAAAAGGATACTAAAAGTAAAATAATAGTAAAAAAATTATAGTAAATATTACAACAGATAAAAAAGATACTAAAAGTAAAATAATAGTAAAAAAAATAATAATAAATAGTACAAAAGATAAAAAAGATACTGAAAGTAAAATAATAGTAAAAAAATAATAGTAAATAGTACAAAAGATAAAAAGGATACTAAAAGTAAAATAATAGTAAACAAATAATAGTAAATAGTACAAAATATAAAAAAGATACTGAAAGTAAAATAATAGTAAAAAAAATAATAGTAAATAGTACAAAAGATAAAAAGGATACTGAAAGTAAAATAATAGTAAATAAATAATATTAAATAGTACAAAAGACAAAAAAGATACTGAAAGTAAAATAATAGTAAAAAAATAATAGTAAATAGTACAAAAGATAAAAAAGATACTGAAAGTAAACTAATAGTAAAAAAAATTATAGTAAATAGTACAAAAGATAAAAAAGATACTTAAAGTAAAATAAAAGAAAAAAAATAATAGTAAATAGTACAAAAGATAAAAAGGATACTAAAAGTAAAATAATAGTAAAAAAATAATAGTAAATAGTACAAAAGATAAAAAAGATACTGAAAGAAAAATAATAGTAAAAAAAATAATAGTAAATAGTACAAAAGATAAAAAGGATACTAAAAGTAAAATAATAGTAAACAAATAATAGTAAATAGTACAAAAGATTAAAAAGATACTAAAAGTAAAATAATAGTAAAAAAATAATAGTAAATAGTACAAAAGATAAAAAAGATACTGAAAGTAAAATAATAGTAAAAAAATAATAGTAAATAGTACAAAAGATAAAAAAGATACTAAAAGTAAAATAATAGAAAAAAAAATAATAGTAAATAGTACAAAAGATAAAAAAGATACTAAAAGTAAAATAATAGTAAAAAAATAATAGTAAATAGTACAAAAGATAAAAAAGATACTAAAAGTGAAATAATAGTAAAAAAATAATAGTAAATAGTACAAAAGATAAAAAAGATACTAAAAGTAAAATTATAGTAAAAAAATAATAGTAAATAGTACAAAAGATAAAAAAGATACTGAAAGTAAAATAATAGTAAAAAAAATAATAGTAAATAGTACAAAAGATAAAAAGGATACTGAAAGAAAAATAATAGTAAACAAAATTATAGTAAATAGTACAAAAGAAAAAAAGGATACTGAAAGTAAAATGATTGTAAAAAAATAATAGTAAATAGTACAAAAGATAAAAAGGATACTAAAAGTAAAATGATAATAAAAAAAATAATAGTAAATAGTACAAAAGATAAAAAAGATACTGAAAGTAAAATAATAGTAAAAAAAAAATAGTAAATAGTACAAAAGATAAAAAGGATACTAAAAGTAAAATAATAGTAAAAAAATAATAGTAAATAGTACAAAAGATAAAAAAGATACTGAAAGTAAAATAATAGTAAAAAACTAATAGTAAATAGTACAAAAGATAAAAAAGATACTGAAAGTAAAATAATAGTAAAAAAAAATAGTAAATAGTACAAAAGATAAAAAGGATACTTAAGGTAAAATAATAGTAAAAAAAATTATAGTAAATAGTACAAAAGAAAAAAAGGATACTGAAAGTAAAATGATTGTAAAAAAATAATAGTAAATAGTACAAAAGATAAAAAGGATACTAAAAGTAAAATAATAGTAAAAAAAATAATAGTAAATAGTACAAAAGATAAAAAGGATACTAAAAGTAAAATAATAGTAAAAAAATAATAGTAAATAGTACAAAAGATAAAAAAGATACTGAAAGTAAAATAATAGTAAAAAAATAATAGTAAATAGTACAAAAGATAAAAAAGATACTAAAAGTAAAATAATAGTAAAAAAATAATAGTAAATAGTACAAAAGATAAAAAAGATACTAAAAGTCAAATAATAGTAAAAAAATAATAGTAAATAGTACAAAAGATAAAAAAGATACTAAAAGTAAAATTATAGTAAAAAAATAATAGTAAATAGTACAAAAGATAAAAAAGATACTGAAAGTAAAATAATAGTAAAAAAATAATAGTAAATAGTACAAAAGATAAAAAGGATACTGAAAGTAAAATGATTGTAAAAAAATAATAGTAAATAGTACAAAAGATAAAAAGGATACTAAAAGTAAAATAATAGTAAAAAAAATAATAGTAAATAGTACAAAAGATAAAAAGGATACTAAAAGTAAAATAATAGTAAAAAAATAATAGTAAATAGTACAAAAGATAAAAAAGATACTGAAAGTAAAATAATTATTAAAAAATAATAGTAAATAGTACAAAAGATAAAAAAGATACTAAAAGTAAAATAATAGTAAAAAGATAATAGTAAATAGTACAAAAGATAAAAAGGATACTAAAAGTAAAATAATAGTAAAAAAATTATAGTAAATAGTACAACAGATAAAAAAGATACTAAAAGTAAAATAATAGTAAAAAAATAATAATAAATAGTACAAAAGATAAAAAAGATACTGAAAGTAAAATAATAGTAAAAAAATAATAGTAAATAGTACAAAAGATAAAAAGGATATTAAAAGTAAAATAATAGTAAACAAATAATAGTAAATAGTACAAAAGATAAAAAAGATACTAAAAGTAAAATAATATTAAACAAATAATAGTAAATAGTACAAAATCTAAAAAAGATACTGAAAGTAAAATAATAGTAAAAAAAAAATAGTAAATAGTACAAAAGATAAAAAGGATACTGAAAGTAAAATTATAGTAAAAAAATAATAATAAATAGTACAAAAGACAAAAAAGATACTGAAAGTAAAATAATAGTAAAAAAATAATAGTAAATAGTACAAAACATAAAAAAGATACTTAAAGTAAAATAATAGTAAAAAAAATTATAGTAAATAGTACAAAAGATAAAAAGAATACTAAAAGTAAAATAATAGTAAAAAAATAATAATAAATAGTACAAAAGATAAAACAGATACTGAAAGTAAAATAAAAGAAAAAAAATAATAGTAAATAGTACAAAAGATAAAAAGAATACTAAAAGTAAAATAATAGTAAACAAATAAAAGTAAATAGTACAAAAGATAAAAAAGATACTAAAAGTAAAATAATAGAAAAAAATAAGAGTAAATAGTACAAAAGATAAAAAGGATACTAAAAGTAAAATAATAGTAAAAAAATAATAGTAAATAGTACAAAAGATAAAACAGATACTAAAAGTAAAATAATAGTAAAAAAAAAATAGTAAATAGTACAAAAGATAAAACAGATACTAAAAGTAAAATAATAGTAAAAAAATTATAGTAAATAGTACAAAAGATAAAAAAGATACTAAAAGTAAAATAATAGTAAAAAAATAATAGTAAATAGTACAAAAGATAAAAAAGATACTAAAAGTAAAATAATAGTAAAAAAATAATAGTAAATAGTACAAAAGATAAAAAAGATACTGAAAGTAATATTATAGTAAAAAAATACTAGTAAATAGAACAAAAGATAAAAAGGATACTAAAAGTAAAATAATAGTAAAAAAATAATAGTAAATAGTACAAAAGATAAAAAGGATACTGAAAGTAAAATAATAGTAAAAAAAAAATAGTAAATAGTACAAAAGATAAAAAAGATACTGAAAGTAAAATAATAGTAAAAAAAATAATAGTAAATAGTACAAAAGATAAAAAGGATACTGAAAGTAAAATAATAGTAAAAAAATAATAGTAAATAGTACAAAGATAAAAAAGATACTGAAAGTAAAATAATAGTAAAAAAAATAATAGTAAATAGTACAAAAGATAAAAAGGATACTAAAAGTAAAATAATAGTAAAAAAAATTATAGTAAATAGTACAAAAGATAAAAAGTTTACTGAAAGTAAAATGATAGTAAAAAAATAATAGTAAATAGTACAAAGGATAAAAAGGATACTAAAAGTAAAATAATAGTAAAAAAAATAATAGTAAATAGTACAAAAGATAAAAAGGATACTAAAAGTAAAATAATAGTAAACAAATAATAGTAAATAGTACAAAAGATAAAAAGGATACTTAAAGTAAAATAATAGTAAAAAAATAATAATAAATAGTACAAAAGATAAAAAGGATACTAAAAGTAAAATAATAGTAAAAAAAATAATGGTAAATAGTACAAAAGATAAAAAAGATACTGAAAGTAAAATAATAGTAAAAAAATAATAGTAAATAGTATAAAAGATAAAAAGGATACCAAAAGTAAAATAATAGTAAAAAAATAATAATAAATAGTATAAAAGATAAAAAGGATACTAAAAGTAAAATAATAGTAAAAAATAATGGTAAATAGTACAAAAGATAAAAAATATACTAAAAGTAAAATAATAGTAAAAAAAATAATAGTAAATAGTACAAAAGATAAAAAGGATACTAAAAGTAAAATAATAGTAAAAAAATAATAATAAATAGTACAAAAGATAAAAAAGGTACTGAAAGTAAAATAATAGTAAAAAAATAATAGTAAATAGTACAAAAGATAAAAAGGATACTGAAAGTAAAATAATAGTAAACAAATAATAGTAAATAGTACAAAAGATAAAAAAGATACTAAAAGTAAAATAATATTAAACAAATAATAGTAAATAGTACAAAATATAAATTAGATACTGAAAGTAAAATAATAGTAAAAAAAAAATAGTAAATAGTACAAAAGATAAAAAGGATACTGAAAGTAAAATTATAGTAAAAAAATAATAATAAATAGTACAAAAGACAAAAAAGATACTGAAAGTAAAATAATAGTAAAAAAATAATAGTAAATAGTACAAAAGATAAAAAAGATACTTAAAGTAAAATAATAGTAAAAAAAATTATAGTAAATAGTACAAAAGATAAAAAAGATACTGAAAGTAAAATAAAAGAAAAAAAATAATAGTAAATAGTACAAAAGATAAAAAGAATACTAAAAGTAAAACAATAGTAAACAAATAAAAGTAAATAGTACAAAAGATAAAAAAGATACTAAAAGTAAAATAATAGAAAAAAATAAGAGTAAATAGTACAAAAGATAAAAAGGATACTAAAAGTAAAATAATAGTAAAAAAATAATAGTAAATAGTACAAAAGATAAAACAGATACTAAAAGTAAAATAATAGTAAAAAAAAAATAGTAAATAGTACAAAAGATAAAAAAGATACTAAAAGTAAAATAATAGTAAAAAAATAATAGTAAATAGTACAAAAGATAAAAAAGATACTAAAAGTAAAATAATAGTAAAAAAATAATAGTAAATAGTACAAAAGATAAAAAAGATACTGAAAGTAATATAATAGTAAAAAAATACTAGTAAATAGAACAAAAGATAAAAAGGATACTAAAAGTAAAATAATAGTAAAAAAATAATAGTAAATAGTACAAAAGATAAAAAGGATACTAAAAGTAAAATAATAGTAAAAAAATAATAATAAATAGTCCAAAAGATAAAAAAGGTACTGAAAGTAAAATAATAGTAAAAAAATTATAGTAAATAGTACAAAAGATAAAAAATATACTAAAAGTAAAATAATAGTAAAAAAATAATAGTAAATAGTACAAAAGATAAAAAGGATACTAAAAGTAAAATAATAGTAAAAAAATTATAGTAAATAGTACAAAAGATAAAAAAGGTACTGAAAGTAAAATAATAGTAAAAAAATAATGGTAAATAGTACAAAAGATAAAAAGGATACTAAAAGTAAAATAATAGTAAAAAAATAATAGTAAATAGTACAAAAGATAAAAAAGATACTGAAAGTAAAATAATAGTAAAAAAATAAGAGTAAATAGTACAACAGATAAAAAGGATACTAAAAGTAAAATAATAGTAAAAAAATAATAGTAAATAGTACAAAAGATAAAAAGATACTAAAAGTAAAATAATAGTAAAAAAATAATAGTAAATAGTACAAAAGATAAAAAAGATACTAAAAGTAAAATAATGGTAAGAAAATATTAGTAAATAGTACAAAAGATAAAAAGGATACTAAAAGTAAAATAATAGTAAAAAAAATAATAGTAAATAGTACAAAAGATAAAAAACATGCTAAAAGTAAAATAATGGTAAAAAAATAATAGTAAATAGTACAAAAGATTAAAAGGATACTAAAAGTAAAATAATAGTAAAAAAATAATAGTAAATAGTACAAAAGATAAAAAGGATACTAAAAGTAAAATAATGGTAAGAAAATATAAGTAAATAGTACAAAAGATAAAAAAGATACTAAAAGTAAAATAATAGAAAAAAATAATAGTAAATAGTACAAAAGATAAAAAGGATACTAAAAGTAAAATAATAGTAAAAAAATAATAGTAAATAGTACAAAAGATAAAAAAGATACTAAAAGTAAAATTATAGTAAAAAAATAATAGTAAATAGTACAAAAGATAAAAAAGATACTAAAAGTAAAATAATAGTAAAAAAATAATAGTAAATAGTACAAAAGATAAAAAAGATACTGAAAGTAAAATAATAGTAAAAAAATAATAGTAAATAGTACAAAAGATAAAAAGGATACTAAAAGTAAAATAATAGTAAAAAAATAATAGTAAATCGTACAAAAGATAAAAAAGATACTGAAAGTAAAATAATAGTAAAAAAATAATAGTAAATAGTACAAAAGATAAAAAGGATACTAAAAGTAAAATAATAGTAAAAAAATAATAGTAAATAGTACAAAAGATAAAAAAGATACTGAAAGTAAAATAATAGTAAAAAAATAATAGTAAATAGTACAAAAGATAAAAAACATACTTAAAGTAAAATAATAGTAAAAAAATAATAGTAAATAGTACAAAAGATAAAAAAGATACTAAAAGTTAAATAATAGTAAAAAAATAATAATAAATAGTACAAGAGATAAAAAAGATACTGAAAGTAAAATAATAGTAAAAAAATAATAGTAAATAGTACAAAAGATAAAAAAGATACTGAAAGTAAAATAATAGTAAAAAAATAATAGTAAATAGTACAAAAGATAAAAAAGATACTAAAAGTAAAATAATAGTAAAAAAATAATAGTAAATAGTACAAAAGAGAAGAAAGATACTGAAAGTAAAATAATAGTAAAAAATAATAGTAGATAGTACAAAAGATAAAAAAGATACTGAAAGTAAAATAATAGTAAAAAAATTAGTAATTGTAAAAAACACTAATAGTAAAAAATTCAAAAATTATAACAATAGTACAAGAAAAATATTTAACAAAGAAAAATTTTTTAATAGTAAAAAAAATCTAAACATTACTAATATAAATAAGAAAATATATTATTCGTAAAAATACTAAAAGGAAAAATTCTAAACGTAAAATAATACTAACTATAAAATACTAATCGTAAAATAATAGTAAAATAAAGGAAAATAAAAGTAAAAAAAATACTAATAGCAGAAATACAAAAAGTAAAAGAAAAAACTACTAACCATAAAAAGTATTAAAAGTAGAAAAATACTAATAGTAAAATACCACTAATCGTAAAAAATATTAACCAAATAAATACTCAAGCTAAAAAATACTAACCATAAAAATACTAAAAGTAAAATAATACTGAAAGTAAAAATACTAGTAGTAAAATAAGACTAATCGTAAAAATACTAAAAGCAAACAATACTAACTGTAAATAATTATAACCATAAAAATACTAAACGTAAAAATGTACTAAAAGTAAAGAATACTAACCATAAAATTACTAATAAAAACTACTAAAAGTAAATAATAATAACCATAAAAATGCTAACAAAAAATAATATTAAAGTAAAAAATACTAAATGTACAAAATGCTAAAAGTAACAAAACACTAATAGTAAAATAATACTAAAAGTAAAAAATTAAAAGTAAATATATTTTACAAAGAAAAATACTAGAATTTAAAAATACTAAAAGTAAAAATGTACTAAAAGAAAAAATACTAAAAGTAAGTAATACGAAAAGTAAAAAAATGCTAATAAATAAAAAAAAATCTGAAAGTAAAACTACTTTAAAATAGTAAAAGTAAAAATTTTCTACAAAAAAAAAATACTAGACGTAAATATTTATAACTTTACATCATTTGATATTAGACCAAAATTTTCAATTCGGATTGAATCTGAAATCCTAAAGTTTCAAAATCAATACTATATATATATATATATATATATATATATATATATATATATATATATATATATAATAGGTTAAGAAATTCAAACGAGAGAAAGATGTATATTTAAATAAGGGGGTGGTCACCAACAATGTGTATTTTTTAACATTATTGTATTATTCCATGTCTTGGTTTTTCATTGAAAATTATGTTTAGCTCATTGTAATAATGTTTTTAAATCATTGAAATTGTTTTTAACGCGTTTCAGACGTTCTGTGAAGCGTCCTCTTCAGAAAGTATTTAAAATGATTAGCATAATCAATACGTGTTAAAAATGAAAAGAACATTTTCGTAGTTCATTTGAAATGTTCCAAGAGGTGGAAACATGTATACACGATTCTACTTTTCATTCATATGTCCAATTTTTATTACTGGTTTATTGGGCTGGACTGTTGTCTTATCTCTCTCTCTCTCTCTCTCTCTCTCTCTCTCTCTCTCTCTCTCTCTCTGCTTGTGTTTCTGTTTATCTTTCTTTGTTTTTCTCATTCTTTTCCTTTTTTACTCTTACTTGAGTGGGGGTGAGGGGGCCGTTGGTACTTGGTCAACTGGGTGCACAGGGTAGGATGTGTGTGTGTGTGTGCGCGCACGCGTATGTGTGTGTATGTGCGTGTGTGTGTTTTCTTTTATTGGTTTGAAGAATGTATGTTCTGTTTTATAGTATCATAAAGTTATTTGCTTCCCTAGGAAGGTAACTGTGATTCAAGGTCGTTACTAATGTGTATGTGGTAGGAGGGGGGGGAGCTCCTCTGAAGTAAGGGTAGGGGTGTTTTCATTTAATTTTGATATTTATTTTTTGGATTCTTAGATTTTAGTATTGTGATTTTTCGTTTCAGTCTTAGACTGTTCAGGTATTCTTAATATTATGTTTGTTTAGGTAAAGAGGTGTATTAATAAATATACGTAGGGGATTTTTTAATGTTTCTATTTGTTTGTCTCCCCATGTGGGTATGGCCAGACCCAGGATCGGTTCTTAGTGTGGGGAAGATCTTGTTCCCCAGAGGAGAGGGGCCATTTGGAGGGATATAGGTATGGGAGGTGGGATGATAGAAGGGATGATAGTTATCTCAGTCATGAAGGATTTCTCCTCCACTGACTGAGGAAGGAGCGAGGTGTTGGAACATATATTACACTATGGTTCTAGGTGTTTCCTAGTGTTGTTGGTTTTGAGGTTAAGTAGGGTTGGTATTGTTCAATGTGTTGTATTAGAGACAGGGGTGTTATGTCTGTGTGTGGCTGTATGCATGCGTGTGTGTGTGTGTTTTAATGTGTCGGTTCTGATTTATGTGTGGTGTGTATATGTATATGTACATGCATGCGAGTGTGCCTTGCATTTCATGTTTTTGTGTGTTGATATTAAGCTTTGTTTAGTTCGGTAGTGAATCTTGTTATGAAATTTTTTTCCTGTGTAAGTAAATAGAAATAATTGTCTGTTTGGAAGATTGGCATTATTTTGAAGCTGTTTCCACTGCATGTGTGTGCGTGTTTTGAAACATAGAGGTGTCTGTTATCTGCAAGTTTGATGTTGCTCTTATGTAAGGCCACTCTACTGCTGAAATTTTTGGTGGCGCCTATGTAGGATTTGTTGCATGTTGTGCATCTTAGTGCATATACTACATTTCTGAAGGTGCAATTTAGATCCTTTTTTATTTTGAATGTTTGTGCTGGGTTTTTGAATGTGTATGTGTTATCTTCTATTATTATGTCACATACTCCACATCGCGGTTTTTTGCATTTTGTAACCCCTTTTGTAGTGTGTGGAACGAGTTTTGAGGAAGTTAGGATGTGTTTTAAGTTTTTGGGTTGGCGTTTGCTTTTTATTATTTTTGTTGTTTTAAGTACGTTGTTTAGTTTGTCGTTCTGATTGAGGAGGATAAGGTTTTTTGTTGTCTGTGTAAATAGTTCTGGTTTGTTTGTGTTGTGTGTGAAGACGTATGCTAAAATTTGTTCTTTGTTGTGTTCTTTTGGGGTTCTTAGTTGGTCTATTGGAATTTTTTCAGCCAGTTCAATACCTTTCTGTATTAGTGGTAGTGGATAACCTTTTTTTCCGCAGGGTTATTTGTAGTTCATTCAGTCTAGTCGAACGGAAGTGTCTGTCTGTTACTATGTTGCAGACTCTACGTGCCAGGAAGTAGGGTATTGATTTTAGACAGTTTTTAGGATGGTGGCTTTTGAAGTGGAGGTCTTGTTGAGTGTCTGTGTTTGTGGTAGATGTTTGTGATTATGTTGTTTTTTTTTTATTGTTACTAGGATGTCTAGGAAAGGTAGTTCTGTGGGGCTTTGTTCTAGTGTGAAGTTTATTTTTGAGTGTAGATTTTATAGCAAAGTGTGGAATTCTCTGATGTGGTTCTCCAGAGGATAAAGCAGTCGTCTAGGTATCTTTTCCAAGATTTTATGCAGAGTGTTTTTATATTGTGCACTTCCTTAGCTCTCTACCACAAACAGTAGACGATGGGACAATACTAGCCACATTCGATGTTAGCAGCCTATATAGCAATATCCCACACAACCTAGGAAAAGAAACTATCGCATATTGGATTGACAAACATACACAGACTTTACACCCCAGATTCAATAAACAATTCGTGATTGACAGCATTGACATAATCCTCAATAACAACTCCTTCCAATGCAATAATGAAAACTACATCCAAATACTAGGCACAGAAATGGGTACTAAAATAGCACCAACATATGCCACCCTTACACTCGCCTTCCTAGAAGAGACCCTTTATGAAAGGATAGAGCAGAAATACGGGCACAATATAAAAACAAATATAAACCCAAATAAATAATATATTCAAGTCCATAAATATAAATCCAAAAAATAATAGATTCTGATCCATAAATATAAACCCAAATAAATAATATATTCTAGTCCATGAATATAAACCCAAATAGATAATATATTCTAGTCCATGAATATAAACCCAAATGAATAATATATTCTTGTCCATATACATAAACCCCCCAAAATAATATATTCTGATCCATAAATATAAACCCAAATAAATAATATATTCTGATCCATGAATATAAACCCAAATAAATAATATATTCTGATCCATAAATATAAACCGTAAATAAATAATATATTCTGATCCATAAATACAAACCCAAATAAATAATATATTCTAGTCCATAAATATAAAACTAAATAAATAATATATTCTGATTCATAAATATAAACCCAAATAAATAATATATTCTCGTCCATAAATATAAACCCAAATAAATAATATATTCTTGTCCATAAATATAAACCCAAATAAATAATATATTCTGATCCATAAATATAAACCCAAATAAATTAGATTCTGATCTATAAATATAAACCCAAATAAATATATTCTGATCCATAAATATAAACCCGAATAAATAATATATTTTGATCCATTAATATGAACCCAAATTAATAATTAATTCTGATCCATAAATATAAACCCAAATAAATAATAGATTCTGATCCATAAATATAAACCCAAATAAATAATAGATTCTGATCCATAAATATAAACCCTAATAAATAATATATTCTAGTCCACAAATATAAACCCAAATAAATAATCAATTCTGATCCATAAATATAAACCCAAATAAATAATAGATTCTGATCCATAAATATAAACCCAAATAAATAATATATTCTACTCCATAAATATAAACCTAAATAAATAATATATTCAAGTCCATAAATATAAACCTAAATAAATAATATATTCTGATCCATAAATATAAACCCAAATAAATAATAGATTCTGATCGATAAATGAGAAACCCAAATAAATAATATATTCTGATCGATAAATGAGAAACCCAAATAAATAATATATTCTGATCCATAAATATAAACCCAAATAAATAATAGATTCTGATTTATAAATATAAACCCAAATAAATAATACATTCTGATCCATAAATATAAACCCAAATAAATAATAGATTCTGATCCATAAATATAAACCCAAAAAAATAATATATTCTGATCCATAAATATAAACCCTAATAAATAATATATTCTAGTCCATAAATATAAACCCAAATAAATAATTAATTCTGATCCATAAATATAAACCCAAATAAATAATATATTCTGATTCATAAATATAAACCCAAATAAATAATACATTCTGATCCATAAATATAAACTCAAATAAATAATAGATTCTGATTCATAAATATAAACCCAAATAAATAATACATTCTGATCCATAAATATAAACCTAAATAAATAATTAATTCTGATCCATAAATATAAACCCAAATAAATAATATATTCTGATTCATAAATATAAACCCAAATAAATAATATATTCTGATCCATAAATATAAACTCAAATGAATAATATAATCTGATTCATAAATATAAACTCAAATAAATAATATATTCTGATCCATAAATATAAACCCAACTAAAAATATATTCTGATCCATGAATATAAACCCAAATAAAGAATATATTCTAGTCCATAAATATGAACCAAAATAATTAATATATTCTGATCCATAAATATAAACCCAAATAAATAATATATTATAGTCCATAAATATGAACCAAAATAAATACTATATTCTGATCCATAAATATAAACCCAAATAAATAATATATTATGATCCATAAATATAAACCCAAATAAATAAAATATTCTGATCCATAAATATCAACCCAAAATAAATAATAGATTCTAGTCCATAAATATAAACCCAAATAAATAATAGATTCTGATCCATAAATGAGAAACCCAAATAAAATCCAAATAATATATTCTGATTCATAAATATAAACCCAAATAAATAATATATTCTGGTCCATAAATATAAACCCAAATAAATAATATATTCTTATCCATAAATATAAACCCAAATAAATAATAGATTCTGATCCATAAATATAAACCCAAATAAATAATATATTCTGATCCATAAATATAAACCCAAATAAAAAATATATTCTGATCCATAAATATAAACCCAAATAAATAATATATTCTGGTCCATAAATATGAACCCAAATAAATAATCAATTCTGGTCCATAAATACAAACCCAAATAAATAATATATTCTGATCCATAAATATAAACCCACATAAATAATATATTCTAGTCCATAAATATAAACCCAAATAAATAATATATTCTGATCCATAAATATAAACCCAAATAAATAATAGATTCTGATCCATAAATATAAACTCAAATAAATAATATATATATTCTGATTCATAAATATAAACCCAAATAAATAATACATTCTGATCCATAAATATAAACCCAAATAAATAATAGATTCTGATTCATAAATATAAACTCAAATAAATAATATATGCTGATCCATGAATATAAACCCAAATAAATAATATATTCAAGTCCAAAAATTTAAACCCAAATAAATAATATATTCTGATCCATTAATATAAACCCAAATAAATAATATATTCCGATCCATAAATATAAACCCAAATAAATAATATATTCTAATCCATAAATGTAAACGCAAAGTCATATGCTTGCAAAAAACATTTCTCAAAAAGAACAATCAATTAAATATAAAAAACTATGCACCATACATACACAATGATGGCCAAGGAATGTCTAGTGGTGTATCTATTCTAGTTAGAAACGACATACGTCCACATCAAATAAATGTAAATAGTGATCTACAAACAGTTGTGATTAAAGCAACGTTACATAAAACAGTAAGCATCTGTGCAATATACATTTCACCACACGAAGGATCTATTAAAATAACAAAATTAATAAATTAATAACTGAAATGCCCAACCCCCGTCTATTATTAGGTGATTTCTACAGCCATAACACTATTAGTTCGAAAACAAATAAAAATAGTAAAGATTTTGAAAATATCTTTAATAACAATAACCTCTGTATTCTAAATGACAAATCTGCAATTAAATCACGAAATGCTGCTTTTTGCAAATTCAAAATACAATCAGCAACCTAAACTCATTTAAACTACATAAAGCAAATTGGCAAAATTATGTAAGCAAAATTACCTCTTCACCAAAATCTCCACAGTTTGGAAAATGATGAGGAAAATCGCTGGGGAAAAAACAACCTCCTATGACCATCTAATAAAAAATAATGAAATCACAAATATTAAAGATATTGCTAATACGATGGCCTCTGCAAATTCAGCCCCAGACATTCTTAACACAGAATTTCACAATATTAAAACAAAAACAAAAAACACATAAGAACAATTGTAGTAAAGCCAAGACTACTACTACTACTCCTCTCTATCCGTCCCTTTTCCTTCCTTCCTTCTGTTTTTATTTTTGGTTTACATTTCTAGATACAAAATTGTGTGAGGACGGTGAATTTGTTGACACATTTACTAATCTGTTTCAATATTAGTTTTATTTTATTTTACTTATTTAGGTTTTATTTTTTTGCTTCAGGTTTTACTAATTATTTTTTTTTTTTAGATTTTAAGTTTCTATAACTTGGTTGAAGGATTCCAAATATGTGTTTTTCATTCTTATATTTCTCATCGGTAGGTTCATGTGCATTTTTGCTGCTAAATGACTTTCGTCGGCATTCGATTCATAGGAAAATCATGTTTAATTTTCGATTTTTGAGCGATTATTCAGAAAAATAGGTATCTTTACATGAATAGGGAGGATTTTATTTCATGTTTGAGTGATCTGTTCGCGATTTTTCATTTTAATATACTTTCATAGAAATGTTTGTTATGTCAAAAAAACAACTATTTTCTTTACGTCACAAGTGTCATGCTCATGCATTCATTCCATAGCTAATATAACATACTGACCCAACGGGTCACAGATAGTCTAGTTACTTATTAAACACTTTCAATCACATCTGGAAAAGTAGTAACATACGAGAATCATGGAAGATGGCCACCATTATCCCCATACATATACCAGGGAAAAACAGATTTCAACCAACCAATTATCGTCCAATAGCACTAACCAGTTGCCTATGCAAAACTATGGAACGCATGGTAAACAGAAGATTAGTCGGATATATACAAGTAAACAACCTACTTACAAACTCTCAATGTGGCTTCATAAATTAAAGATCCACAATGGACCATATAGTCAGATTAGAAACTTCCATAAGGGAAGCAAACATCCCAAAACAACACTTTATAGCTATCTTCTTTGACTTAGAAAAGGCATAAAATCTGGAAGTATGGCATCATGAATGACGTATGCGACGTGAGAATGAAAGGCAGACTAACAAGCTATATTAAATCATTTCTCACAAATAGAAAATTCAAAGTGTGAATTGGATCAACACTGTTGGAAATCCAAAAACAAGAAGAGGGTGTCCCCCCAGAGGAGCATATTATCAACAACTCTCTTCAATATCGACAGCAATTTGAACCCAGGAATAATTATTTATTCGTCGATGTATTACTAGCACATCCAGACATATACATACAGCAGAACACCAACTGCAACAGGGGAGGTGAGCTTCTGAAAATGGTTTCGGGATTTCCAAAACCAAATCACAATGTGTACATTTTTGCCAACTAAAGAAAATGCATAACAATCCGACATGGAAACTACATGGAACTGAGATCCCAGTAGTTGAACAATATAAATTCCGAGGTATTATCTTTGATAAAAAGCTGAATTTTGTTTCACATATACAATACCTAAAAGAAAAATGCTATAAAACACTAAACCTGCTACATGTGGTTCTCCACCAAGATTGGGGTGCAGATCGACAATCACTAATAAGACTATATAGAACGCTAATTTGAAGTAAACTTGATTATGACTGTTTCATATATGGAGCAGCCAGAAAATCTTACTTGTAAACACTAAACACAGTCTATCATGAAGCCCTAAGACTTGTTTTAGGAGCTTTTCGTACATCCCCAGTAGAATCTTTACATAGAATCCCACAAACCACCCCTAAAACTCAGATCCCAAAAATTAAGTTTACAATATTACAATAAAATAAAATCACAATCAACAAATCCAGCCCATAACTGTATCTTCAATCCCAAATACCAACAATTATTGGACGAAAAAGAAAAGGCCATAAAACCTTTTGGGCTTCGTATAAAACCCCTAGTGGAAGACATGGATATCCCAATTTCCAGCATCCATAAAAGACAACTAAGCACTCCACCCTGGCTACTAAGTCCACCTCTAATTATACTTGAACTAAACCAGCTCCCCAAAACCTTAACTCATCCATCAACTTATCAAGAAAGACTACTGAACATTTATGAGAGGTACCCAAACCATCTTCATATCTACACAGATGGGTCCAAAGACAACAATAAAACTGGATGCAGAGTAATATCCAATAAGATTACATTACAAAAGAGATTACCAGACTATTCCTCAATCTTTAGCGCAGAAGCCACAGCTATAGACTTGGCTCTAGACCTCATCACTGACCTTCCTCTTTTGAGAGAAGGTATGTAGTTTTTAGAATATGTAGAAGCATTAAACTATGCTGGATCCCCAGACATTTTGGTTTTCCAGGAAATGAAAAAGAAAAAAAAAACTCACTGAAACTTAATATAAGCAATATACACACATAACACACTCTTTCCTGCTAAAAAAGGAAGACCTTTTAGAGTGTTTGGCATGTCAAGAAGCTTTTACAGTGAAGCACTTCCTTCTAGATTGTAGTGACCTCTCACATATCCGAAAAAAATATTACGCCGTCAACAGCATGGGAGAAGGTGAATCCAAAGACATTTTTTTAAAAAAGCAAAAAAATATAATCTTTATCTACAGAATGAGTTTAAATAACTTATACAAAACAAAAATCCAAATCACTGTAATCAGCATCAAATGACCAAAAATAAAAATAAAGGTTGATATGCCATAAAACCAAACCAAACTAAACCAAAATTTCCACAAAATTTGAATGACCACAAAAAGATTGATAGCTCATTAAACACAAACAAACCAATCAGAATCAGAAAAAAACGTTTCTCCATTCCTTATAGATTCTGAGAACTTTTATACACCAGTAATTTTTTTGATTGATTGAGATTGTCGGACTTCCTCATCGGGGGTACCGTGTTCGGACTCCAGCTAAGCTCTGGGACATAGTTGCTGATTCTCTGTTTTGAATGTTACTTTTTCACTGCCTTCGTTCAGGATTGAACTCAGCATCTTTGGGTAACTGTAAACTTTGATACAACGTCTAGGACCACTCGGCCATATGTCACTAGGACAATTCTTAGTTGGTTTTTGTTAATGTTAAACCTAACATTAACAAAAACCAACATGTGACGATAACAACCAAGATGAGGAAGTCAGTCCGACAATCTCAATCAATGAAAACACCTCATCTCAAAAATACAGACAATTATCAGTAATTTTATTATAACTTTAGTTTTACTGACCAAAAATTGAAAATTTTTTTCAAAATATAGTTGAGAATGTCGGATTGTTATGCATTTTCTTTAGTTGGCAAAAATGTAGACTTAGAACTGCACGCCTGTGGAACTCTGTTCCGTCTGCCTGCTTCCCTCCGGACTACAACTTCGTTGTCTTCAAGTCCAATGTTAACAAATTCCTAATGAACTGCCCGCTTAAGTAAACATTTCAGCAAATCTCCTCACTAACGTAATGTACTTGCAATAACCCTTATCCCTGGGTGGCTTCCGGGCCTTGATAAGTGGTGATCACTGTGTAAAAAAAAAAAAAAAAAAAAAAAAAGGTGATCTATGAACTGTAAAAATTGTTTGAAATTTGGTCGCAAAATCAGTGAGCGGTGAAGCTTTAAAGTAGTTCTAAATGAGTAAAACTAACATTTAACACTGCCGAGTTTGAATGATTTATATGCAAAAACAAATGACTATGATTGAAATATTGGTAAAGTTGCAGTATCTATCCACCCCCAAAAACCATTTAAAATTACCACTATTACATGTTTTCGAGGGTGCTGAAAACAAAAATAACAGTTAAAATCCCAGGAAACTAATAGTTTCAAAGATATGAAGAAATTATAGTTTTAAAAAGTGGGGGATCACTTTTCTATATTAATTTAACGTAAAATGAACATCCACTTTATAGCCACCATTTTTAGGGAGAAGGGACGTCTGTTAGTTTTTTTTAGGGGTGGTGTTTATTTGGTAATTTTGGCCTAGTAGACTAACACAAAACCTACAATAAAAGAACTTGTTTTCTATAGGTTTTTAGATGTGCTGAAAACAAATATCGCATTTAAATTTTCTGCAAATAAGTATTTTCCAGGTATTAAGCAATGCAGTTCTTTGTTATAAGTGGTGGCCATTATTGTACACACAAGTGCACACATATTTTTGCTAAATCCCCGGAAAAATACTTATATGCAGAAAATTTAAATGCAATATTCGTTTTCAGCACACCCGAAAATCTATAGAAAACAAGATTTTTAAGGTAGGGTTTGTGTTGGTCTACCAGGCCACAATAAACACCACCCCTAAAAAAAATTAAGACAACCCCCAAAAAATGACCATAAAGTGGGTGCTCATTTTACATTAAATTAATATAGAAAAGTGATACCCCACTTTTTGAAAAAAAACATGCAACCTTACAGGAAAATGTCATATAACCCACTACACAATTAAGGTCATTAACTTTCCAATGAGCTTTCATTTGTTAAATTCTGATTAATAGTCACTAAGATTTCGAACTTATAAAATTGCCAAAAAAGGTGGTATATCTATATAATTCAAATAACAACAGTACCAGTAAATACAGAGAAAGTGAAAGCTAAGTTTGTTTCTTTTTTTATAATCCTCACTGGTTTATTTTTCTAACGTCTTTAATTGCATTTGAAATTCTGCATTGATTCAAATTCAAACAACAACAGCAGCAAATATAGAGAAAGTGAAAGCTAAGTTTGTCTTGTTTTTTTTTTCATAATCCTTACTGGTTATATATATATATATATATATATATATATATATATATATATATATATATATATATATATACTCGTAGCCAAATTGAATATTGAAATGCTCATATCATTGGTTATATGAGATAAAATTGCATGAAAATTTGCTTTTGAAGATTATAATACTATTCTATGGTTAAAATTTTATGACAATTGATAAAAAAAAAATCCTATATTTACAAACCAATAAAATATTCTCAAATTTGCCTACATGGTGTCTGGCAGACTAATTTCAGTTTTGCTGCTTTGGTTATCTACCCTACATTTGTCAGTTTTGCTGTGGCCTTGCCAGGTCACTAATATGTTAGTAGTGGTCTGAGAAACTTTGGAAGTTTTTTCTGAAGATTCTTTTAGACAAACATATTTCAAGATGAATCAAATAATTATTAAGGATTATGAATCGCTGATATTCTCTCTCGATTGGGAAAGTCATCAAAGAACCATAATCAATTCTATGATGTTTCTTTAGTTTTAGTCTGGTTGAATTCACAAATGAATTGTTAATCAGCACTTTTTGCACAGTCCCATTTCAAAATGGTCAAGTGTTTATTTCTAGAAATGAAAAAGTTATTGAAGTACTATTGATCATCGTATGCCGCATAGAAGACGGGAGGGACAGTTGTACAGACAATCCACTAAAACTAAAGCACAATAAGATCCATTTGGTATGGATTATTCAGACTCCTGTTCTAATCTTGGTTGATATCTAACGTTCAGGTACATTTTGTTGAATTTGAGAACTGAACCCTTTATTTAATTCATGAGAAGTATTAATTTAAGTTATTTATACTTATCAATGCATGTAGTTAGGACTGGACCCTAAATCTTCACAAAAGCATCACTTAGAACAAATATTTAACCAATGCTCTTGTTATGCTATAGAGTATTGAAGTGGGTTTATCAGGTTTGTGTTTTTAACGTGTAACTATTTCCTTCTCTTTCCAAAAACCAAAAACCAAAAACAAAACACAAAAGGGCACCAAAAGCAAAACTTCCCTTTTCCCACCTGAAGTCCCACGTTTTCCGTGCGCACCAGATCGTGGGTGTCCACTTCTGGTTCGCAGCCAACTCTCACTAATCCCCACACACATCACAGCCCGAAATAGCAGAGCTATTCCGAGAATGTTAGTTAAAGATAATGGTGGATAGTAGAGCATCTTTAGCTTTCTACTGTTATAGCTTATCTACGTTTATATTTTTATTTACTTAAAAAAATTTTATTTTAACATTTCTAGGTACAAAATAGCTGTGTGAGAACGGCAAATTTATTTATACATTTATTGTTCTTGAACGAAATCGTTTCAATATTAGTTTTAAAATGCTAGGTTTCATGAGTTTTGTTCTACTAAGTTTCTAGAACTTAGTTAAAGGATTCCAATGTTATGGATTTTTTATTCTTATATTTCTCACACATAATAAATGTGGTCTTTGTGCTTCGCAAAGCAAACACGTCTACCTGAGCGTGTGACAGTAGGTTTATGTGTTGAGTTTTGTATGTCCGGTATTTGAGCTGACATGCCTTCTAATGTATTGTCATTTGTTGTCATTCATTCAGTAATCTTCATTATCAGTATTTTTGCCATTGTTGACACTATCGAATTTAACTGGTTTCAGTCTTTCTACTGAAACTGTCTGCTCCTCTCCAGATGGCATTTCTATTTGGAAATACTTGTTTTGTCTTTGGATGACCCTATGTGGCCCAGAGTATGGAGCTTCCAGTGGTTTTTGAATTCTATCCTTTCAGAGCCACACATGGGTAGCTGATTTTAGTTTTTCCAGCATGAATGCTTTCTGTGTTGTATGAAGCTGTCCTTCCGAGAGTAGAGCCATATCCAACATTTGCATCTCCTTGGCAATTTTTTTTATATCATCTCCATGTAAGTTTGGATCCTCTTGGTCCATTATGAGCTTTGGCAGTAGTAGCTGGGTTGCTTTAACTGCAGCAGCTGGGGAGAAACCTTGGTCATTGGGCATATTTCAGTAGCAATACAATGGGTAGTGTGTTCAGCCAACTCTGTTGCCGTGTCATAATCACAGTCTTTAGGGTCCGGTGTAGTCTTTCGATGATTCCGTTGGTTTGAGGATGATATGCTGTCATGCGGATTCAGTGGAATCCAATTATTGTGGATAGGTCTCTGAACAGTTCACTCTCAAACTGGCTTCCTCTCTCTGTAACCACATGTAATGAAACTCCAAAGCGGGAGATCCATATGCTTAAGAAGGCTATCACGATCGTAGAGGCTGCAGTGTTGTTCTATCGATGCATGTAAGTACATATCTAGCTGGAGATGTGTATACACCATCATATGTAGTTGCGGGTGGTAAAGGGCCAATGATGTCAATATGCACAGTCTCGAATCTCCCAGATGATAAGGAGAATGGTGTGGTTTCTGTTTTAGTGTGCCTGGAGATTTTGTGCTGTTGACATTGAAGACAGCATTTTGCCCAAGCACGTATACCTCTGACCATGTCTGGTCAAAAGTATCTGGACTTTATTAGCTTGGTTGTTGGTGTAGGTCCTGGATGTGAGATGTTGTGAAACGTATTGAAGATTCTCCTGTGTAGCGGTTCAGGTATGTAGGGCCTGGGAGTGGATGTTGATAAATCACACCAGGTGGATGACCCTTGTATTTCATATGGTTTTAACAGACTTTTGTATTTTGTAAGTTCATCATTACATTTCTGTAATTCACAGATGGCTGGTAAATCACAGGGATCAAGGGTCACTGTGCACATTGGTCGAGATAGTCTGCCACAATGTTGTCCTCTCCTTTGATGTACAACACATCCACAATGTATTCAGTGATAATTGATAGATACCGTTGTTGTACATCTGATTTCATTGGTGTCTTTTGTTTAAATGGTAGGGACAGTGGTTTATGATCGGAAAAAAAGGTAACATTCCTTCTATTTGAGGTTTAAAATGCAGAACTGCCTGGTATGCTGCTAATAGTTCTCTCTTGAAGGTGGAGTATTTTTTTTTTGACTACCTGATAGCTTTCGTGAGTAAAACCCGGTAGGGATTGATTCCTCGTTTATTATTTGATGTAGTGCTGCACCTACAGCATGGTTGGAGCTATCTGTGGACCAATTGGTATTGTCTGGCCTTTGGATCAGGATATGTCAAGGCAGATATTTCTGCAAGGATGTCTTTTATTTTTGCAAATGCTTCTTTTTCAGGTCTCTCGCTGTTTACTGGTGAGAAAGAAAGTCTATTGTCATAGAGAGAGAAAGAGAAAAAGTCAATCCAGTTGGGTGTGCGTCTCTCACTGTTAGCTGGTGAGGAGGAAAGTCTATTGTAGTATAGAGAGAGAATGAAAAAAAGTCAATCCAGGCCATGGAGAGAGAAAGCATATAAGGTGTACGTACGATCTGTTAGCTTTTACCCCATATGGTAGCAAGTGGCGTGACGCACGCTCATGCACATGCCTGCCGAAACGGCAGCAGCTGGTGCGCCAACCACTCACCTCTGAAGCCGAGTTGGAAAAGGAAGATGCTGCTTATTGCTCTTGCTTTTATACTTGTTTCCGGTGGTCTTTTGCGCATGTGTGGATTTCCTTTGAAAGGGGAAGTGGCATTGTCCTTGTGTGCGTACGTGTGCGCGTGTGTGAGTACATGTGTGTACGTTAGCGTGTGTGTGTGTATACACGTGAATGTGAGTGTATATATGCGAACATGAATATATGTACATGTGTGGATGTGCTCACTTATGTTTGTGTGCACGTATGTAAATGACAAGAAATATGGCTTGAGATGTGAACGCATGTTTTTGTGTGAGACTAGGAAAGGCTCCCACAAATTTCCTGTATAATTAACCATTCCGAGGAGCAATTTGGAGTCTGTTGGTTCTGGAAAGTTTTTTGTCTTCAACTTTTTGTGCTGTTGTCCATCAGCACATACATTGTAGTCCAGGAATTCGATGCTATTCCTGTAGAATATCAACCTTTTGAATGGGAATTTGATGATATGCCTGTAGTAAGTCAATCTTTGAAAATACTTTCTTCTTAAAAAGTTTGGAACCGAGGCTGTTGATATTTGGGACTGGGTATCTATCTGGTTTCGTCAGGTGGTTGAGGTGTCTGAAGTCACCACACACTCTCCATTTTCCAGGAGGTGGATTGGCAAGGACCATGAGGATTTTGACGGTCTTACTATGCCAGCCTTTAAAAGTTCTGTGAACTCTTGCTTTGCTGCCTCATATTTCGTAGGTTACGAGTCAAGAGGTTAAAATTATTTTAGCAGATTGGTAGGTGTATCAGAAGTTTTGTAGGAATTTTTGACACCCCTAACACGAAACTGCGAATAAAATATAAAAAACTCGTAATTTCTCTTTTAAAAGTGGGTTGTTTATTTTCTTTATGGATTATACTTCCAAAATAAACTTTTAAAGTTGTTTTAAAAGTAATAGAAATATTTTTTTTATTTTTTAAAAAGCAGTAAGGAATTTTACGAACTCAATATTTTTCAATTTTTAAACTTTAAAAATCTATCAAAATTTTTCTATTGATTCTATTTTTACGATATTTTCAGGGTCAATGTGAAATTTTATGCTCTTTCCAATACACCGAATATAATATTTTAGACAAACGTTTTTTTTTAATTCACGCCCCCCCCCCATTTTCAAGCGTCTATTAAAAAGTAAATAATTAATTGAATTGAAGAGAAAAGGTCAATAAATAATATATTCAAATTTAAAAAGAAAAAGTAGTGTTTTTTAGAAATTTACCTGTAAAGTTCGAAGTTTAAAACCTTTTTTTTTAAACCACGTTGTTTGTTTTTTCTTTTGTTTTTTTTAATGAAACCTTGGTCTTTTCTCCTTTAATCGAAAAAAAAATTAGGGCTTGAATTACATTTTTCGAGTAGTTATAAGCTTGGAAAGACAGGGGTGCAAATAATTCACGCCTCCAATTTTGAAATGTCTATTAAAAAGTAAATAATTAATTTACTCACCGAAGTGTTATATATCACAAATTGAAGAGAAAAGGTCAATAAATAATATATTCAAATTTAAAACAACAAAAAAAGTAGTGTTTTTTTTAGAAATTTACCTGTAAAGTCCGAAGTTTAAAACCTTTTTAAAAAAAACACGTTGTTTGTTTGTTTGTTTTTTTTTTTGTTTTTTTGTTTTTTTTAATGAAACCTTGATCCTTGATCCTTTAATTGAAAGCTTGGAAAGACGGGGTGGAATTATTCACTATTTTTCACGAAATTGCTGACACACCTAGATTGGCACTCCTTTTTGTTATGGAAGTTAATACTTCATTTTTTTTTTTTTATGAAATTGTAGATTTCGTAAATTTTGTAAAACAATTTTTTTTTTTTTTTTTTTTTTTTGTCCAGCAGGATTCAGCACAGGGATTGCCCAGGGGCCGTAACTTCTGCCGTTCGAT
This sequence comes from Euprymna scolopes, assembly GCF_053919585.1. Classification (NCBI taxonomy): domain Eukaryota; kingdom Metazoa; phylum Mollusca; class Cephalopoda; order Sepiida; family Sepiolidae; genus Euprymna; species Euprymna scolopes. Next base: position 123,269,694 of record NC_136483.1, read on the forward strand.
TATCTCCCTTTTTATTATGTTTACAAGAAGGGCATTTTTGTGTCCTGTCTTTTTTTTTTTTTTTTTAATGGTTTCGAAGTTAACTTTCGGCTTTTAATCAGGCAAATTATTTGAAGACATCGGCATAGAAATTTTTATTTATTTCTTTGTGGTTTGATAGCAGTCGCTATAAGAAAAGTGGTAGTCGTATTCTACTCCGAAAGCGGATTTTTTTTTTTTTGCCGTGTTTTGTACTTTCTTTTCGTCTCTTCCTATTTTAATCACCCAAATTATTTTAGAGAAAGTCTAACTGTTTGACCTTTTGCTTTTTATCGTTGTCGTCGTTATCATTATCATTATTATTATTATTATTATTATTATTTTATATATATATATATTTTTTTTTCTTTCTTTCTGGAAGTCGGGAGGTCATCATTTTATGTGGTATTGAAGTGGGTTTATCAGGTTTGTGTTTTTAACGTGTAACTATCTGACTCCATAGAAATAAATAAAACAGACATCATATTTTAAGGGTAAGAAAAGCAGCTTTATTTATTGGTGGGAGGTATATATATATATAGAGAGAGAGAGAGAGAGTTCGCTTTAGTAGCAGAAGAGAAAGTTCGTGAATGTGTGAGACTCTAGGGTCTGCCAAACGATTGTGAAAAATGGATCGCATCTTCCCGTGACGTCAGACTTGTGTTACCTATACGAACTATGGAAAAGCAGAAGCGACTTAATGATTTTTTTTTAAACCTTTGTTTATCTTCTCCAAACTGCAATTAATAATTAATCTTTGTTATAATTTTGTTAGGTTTTAAGATTTACACAGTTTAACGATTAATAATATTATAAACATTTGTATATTAAATATGAAATACGGTTTTACTGAATGTTCATTTGGTTACCTACGGGGTTCCATATTTTGTCCAGTAAAATGCTTAATATTTGTGCAATAATATTTTCAAATTGGTTTTAATCTGGCGATAAAATAGCTGACAAAAGTCTTGTTTATATTAAAACTTAATGTTTAAAAAAAATTTAAACACAATTAAAAATCTATGTTGTAACGGAACATTTTGAAATAATGGAATTTTAATCGTTTTAATCTTTTAAAAATTAATTAATGTTTAAGAAGTTTCTTTTTCTTGGCAATTCAACTGATTAATAGTATATATATATTCGAATATAGTATATATATATTCGAAAAAACGCTTTAAAAAAAACAATTATATCATTTTTTTAATTGCAACTTCAAGGTAAATTTTTGTTCAATATGTGTATTTAAATTTAAAAAAAAATAAATATTTTCTACTTATTTGATAAACTCTTATGTTTCATAATAAATAGAAATTTCGATATATTTAAATATATTTTGTTCGAATTTCGAAAAAATAAATAGGGGGGGGGGTGACATGCACTAAGAAAATATTTCCCCTCGTATATTTTACGAAAACTGCATTTTCTATGTAATTTCATTCTAAAATGGATAAGTATCGAAAATTTCACGAAAATCTGACCATTAGTTGATTTTTGCTAGATTTATTAAATACAGGTATGTTTTCAAGTTCGGAATGTCTACTACATGGGAATGTTATTTTAAAGCGCTAATTATGTAAACACGATTTTCGTCTCGCAATTTCATTATTTTCATTCGATGAAAAAAAATTTTTTTAATTATTACTGTGGTGAATTTTGGCAGTCCCTAAAGTTCCTTATTTTTATTTATTTTTTTTTTTTTTTGTTTACTGAACAGGTTATTCATATTTGGCTATCAGGGGTTCTTCCAATTTTTGACTTTCATCTCTTTTTCGGGGCTCCTCCGGCAGCGGTGGAAGTCGACCATCCTTCTCTTCCTTTTCTTCTCTTTCCAAAAAACAAAACTCAAAAGGGCGCCAAAAGCAAAACTTCCTTTTTCCCACCGGTAGGCACCAGATGCCCCTTCTCCCTCTCTGATCGTGGGTGTCCACCTCCGGTTTGCAGCCAACTCTCACTAATCCCCACAATGCCACATGTTTGTGTGAACAATTCTAATCCAAATTTTGGAAGCCTGAATCTTGTTTAAATTTGTAGCATTACCACTTATTACTATTCAGTTTGTTTTTAATTTTAACTTCACTTTTCTTTTAACTATTGATAGGGTTTTGGAGTTGGAAATTTCAAGTCTCTCTTTGAAGCCATTGAATTAGACCAAGCCAACCGTGGTAACCTGTAAGAGCAAAGCGATACCATTTAATAGATGGAAGATGATTGGATAATGAACAGCACTACATAATATTTCAATGGAAGAAAGAGGTAGAAGAGGAAGAAATGAAGAAAACTGCAGACTATCTGATGCAACAAATATTGGAAATTCATGTCATCTTGCATTTATTACGAAAATGAATATATACATAGAAGTATGATTGCTGTATATTCTGAATTTTTTAAATATTACTTTATGTGTGTGTGTGTGTGTGTGTGTGTGTGTGTGTGTGTGTGTGTGTGCATGTGTGTTTTGTATATGCATATATGTAAAAGAGAATGGTAGTTTGTTTGAAGCTGGCAAATAAATATGTGGGTATTTATGAAGGCTGATAATAATATAGAGAACTGGAACCATGAAAGAGTATGAACAAAAATAATCGAAGACAAAAATTTTAACAATTATCAACTTATTTTTCGTAAATCATATCAGTAAATATATGAGACTTGCTGATAAAAATATTAATATCTGGGATCGTGGAATATCTTTCGATAATTTCAGGAGAACAATTTCCCTTATCAAAAAAAAAAAATCAAGTTTATCTCACACAAAGAAAACATTCAAGATGGCTGCCTTCATATATATATATATATATATATATATATATATATATAGTAATTATAAATCCTATAATTTTAAACTGGTTTATTAATTCTTATAGCTGTTTCTATTATGGCATATTGTAGAAAGAAATATGATTAAAAATTTTACAATTTATGAATATACCTCAGAAGATATACGACAAATTAAAAAAATTTAAAGTCACAATAATGAAAGATTTTTATATGTGTCAAATCAAAATGACCTCCATCTTATTTACAAAATTGAAGCCTCATTTCTAAAAGTTGCTGATTCATATCCAGTTCTCATTTCCAATAGCTTATTCCTCTTTAGTTCCAAATATTTTTTATTCATTTTTTAAAAATTAAATTTGCTTTGGTAATAAGCTAAAGAATAAATTAATATCATTTTTAATACATACTAATCTCCCTTGATTTATCTCATTTTTGTTATACTTCATTTAAAGGAAAAATTGTATATCTTAAGTTAGGACTTTTGTTGAAATATTTTGATTAAGCTATCTTTTATTTTTCCAAAATTGATTTAATTCATCTATTTCTTTATTCCAAGTTTTTTGTTTTTTAAAGAGGGCTTAATTAGAAATTGCTTACCTCTGCATTTACATTAGTTTTTAATTGGTTTATCACTCATGTAATTTATGGGGAGTATACATGGATATTTTTCTTTCACAAGAGTAAAAATTATGTCTTAAGATTATTTATACTCAAACATTTTAATTACTGTCAGAAACATTTCAAATAGAAATAAATGCGATAGAAACAGAACACAAAAAATACCCTAAAATTGAAGATTTATTTAACTTTGCTTCCAATAAATTCGTACTCATTGGACTTAGAAGGAGGGAGGGAGGCAATTAGCTTTAGTGAATTTCTTCCCTAAATTCTGAGAAGCAACTATTATACATGCTATAAGTTTTTAATTGTGATTATTTTATTAGATAGTTACTAATGGTCTGGCTCTAATTATTCAGATAACAAACAGTTTTATCTGATTAGTCTATCCTGACTAATTCATTGTATTAAGATATTGAATAAGGCTAAATTGTTGAAGAATGAAGCAGGTATGAATTCAAATTATGTAAATGATGAAGTTGGACAATAGATCATTAGTGATAAAGAAATATGTTGCTTTCACTTTCAATGTTTTTAGTCACTTTTATGTTAAAGTATTTGAGAAAATCAAAAACAAAAAACCTATTATAAAAAAATAAAATATTATAAATAAATAAATAAAAGGCTTTTGTATCTCCTCAAAATACAGAGTTAATATCTAGCCAGAGATTGTATGGTTTGGAGGATTAATAGCCATGTTAGTTGAGAAAATGTTTAATAATAATGTTTATAGAAGATTAGATTCTTTAAGTTAGTTCTTTAAGTGATTATGTTTGCATGGGTGAATGTGTATGTTGGTTATTAAATTCAGAACTTAATGCAAATAATAAAACTTCCATTAAATTTATTATCAAATAAAGAAACTATCAGCATCAGATATGTTTGAAATTCATCAAACAATGATAAAAATAGAAAATTAAATTGAACTTTTTTTTAAAATAAGAGCCTTCCTTTATTTCTGTTTAAGTTATAGAAATGAGAAAAAATTACTAATGAGAATTGTTAAAAAACAACAAATTTTACTTTTTAAAGATTATATATTTGAATGCTGACTATTTGAAAAAATTAATTGACATGAATAAAGTAGTTTATTTTTATGAGGTGAAACATGTATAGAAAAAGTTATTTGAAAGTGTTTCAATTGGGAAACCAAAAAAATGAAAATGGCAGTTTGGAAAAACAGTTGAAAATAGTCCAGTATTAAAAATGGAAAACAACATGAGAAGTAGTTTAATGTTTGCATATCCATCATTTGTCCATAGAAATTTTTCTGACTTTTGTTAAAAAAAAAAATTGTGTTAATTTCCTTTTTGTTTTGTTTAATATTTTCAAAAACTTAACTGAAATTTATATATCAGCCCAAATGGCAGCTAAGAGTTTTCTTTTGCTTTTCTATATTTTACATTTTTATTTAATGTTTAGTTTTGGTGTATTAATAAATATTCTCAAACTAAATATATCTTGTTCTTTTTTTTAATTTTTTCTATAAAGAATTTTTCATAGAATGAAATTTTGCAGCAACTGATGTTGGAGGCATGGAAGAAAGCCAGAATAGAATTCGAACAAATTATGCTATCAATGGTTTTCTCAAAAGATAGTGCAAAACTTAACCACAGTGGTGGCTGTCTTTCTTCCATATACAAGAACTAGAGCACCTTTAGTTTATGCAATAATATTTTATTTTGATGTTTCATTCTGACAGAAGACCTCTGCTTAATGTTGTATATCTTTTTATTTTTAGAGCAACTGATTTGCTTACATTAAAGAAGCATTACTTGTAGTAAGGCATGAAAATCTAAATACATGGCAATGTTAAGCATAGATTTAAAACAATGTATCTTCCAGATTTTTTCTGCACTTCCATTCTTTGGTTCATTCAGCATAAAGACAGTTTTAATACAAGTATGTCAGCAAGAACAAATTTATTTGATTGGCAGAACTGACATTTTCAGCAATAAGACAAGAATCATGGATACACTGTTACAAAAATATCAGGGATTTTTTGCCTTTGTCCCCAAATCCACAGAGTCTATGCCATTTCTGAAATGGCTCTTTCCCCTGTTGATTGGGGTATGTTGCTGGTTCTGTATCATTCTAGAGGTCCAACCTCTCAGGTCTTGCTCTTTGAAAATCGCCTCATGCATTCTCACTGAGGAATGCCAGCAAAGCTGCTCAGGTACTTTTTGTAGGCCAGAGTGCTTCTCCTTTGGGGCGTTGGCTCTTCAATCCCACTTTCCGACCCTTGTATCACATCTTCCTTCGGTGGTAATGGAGATAAATATCTGTTATGTGGAGATAATGATATCCAACCAGGATCAGTAAGGTTCTCTTCTTTTCATAGTGACATGTTCAAGAAGGCTTAAGATATATCATCAAAGCTAGTTAACATCTGAAAAAGGAAGCAAACACAAATATGTTCAAATGAATAATTCCACAGTTGCTACAGATCAAGCAAAACATTATCTGCATACAAGAATTTCCGGAGCACGGGCCAGTGTTGATCCTTGATGATGGCATCAATGACAAGAATGAAAAAGTAGCTGAAAGAGTGCTGAGCCTTGGTGTATTCCAATCATGATGGTAAGGTCCTTAGACATACCAATGGCGGTTCACACCAGACTATTTGATGAGTCATGAAATAGTTTAACCCAGCTAGCCAGTTCCTTGGAGAAATCATGGTGCTGCAGCACATACCAGATCATATGTGGCACTCGATCAATGGCTTTTTCAGGTTAAGGAAGGAAATATCCAGTAGTTTCGACCTCTTGACATGCTTTTCTGTCAAGAGTTGTGCAGCATGGATGACATCTATAGTGCAGTACTTAATGAAACTGCACTGATTTTGCATGTTCATTACAATCTACACTATTCTGCAGTAAACATTTTGCTCAAAAATGTTCATTGTGTGCGGTAGAAATTGGTTTGTAGTTGCGTTCAACAAAACTGCCTTTCCTCTTTACAATATTTTGTATTATGTTTATATATATATATATATATATATAGGGTAGTGAAGGAGTGAACCAGAGCTGGAAGTGCAGGAGTGAGCCCGAGTCGGATTTGCTGGTGTCTTCCTTGACTCTCTGTGCTCAATGACTGGTCAAGCAATCAGTAGAGGCCTTCCCAACCTTGGACCGAATCATTATTTACTTCCTCCCCACTGCAGGAAGATGTGACACAAGGGTAGGAAGATGAGGAAAGTGAAGCCAGTGCCCCTAAAGAAGGAGCATTCTGGGCAATCTTGTGGGCATTCCCTAGTAAGGGCGTCTCAAGCAGTAAGCAATAAACTTCCCCCCCCCACACACACTTCTCACAGGACTCCACAGGGTGCAACCCTAATCTCTAACAGGGAAATGGTCATTTAAAAATGGACCATATTCTATTGGCTTTGGAGCTGAAATAAAAACCCTGGGCTGAATCAAATTTTTTGCTCCTAACTTGCTGAATTCACTTGGAAGGAGCCTCACTACAGTGAATGTGCTTAGGTCACAATCAATTAACTGTAATTAATTAATGACCACGGTCAAATAATATCTAGGATGTTGCTTGGTAGTATTTAGATAGTTTTTAGTCAATAAGTCGATAGTCAATAAAAAAATATTTTTATTTTAGTCAATAATTTGAAGGTATTTTGACTGGGTTTGAAGAAGTTGTGTATATTAAGGTCTAATATTTTGGGGGGGAGGGAGGTGGCATAACTTAATGCCCATATGCTTTTACAAATGGCTAAAAATGATTTGTTTGAATCTAATGTTCTAACATAAACAAACGGAGCAACACTTTCTATTGGATATTTTTTCTATTTTTTTATTGAATCTTTTTGGAATATTTGGAATTTATGCTGGTTTGAACATGACATGTGGATATATAATAATGTTTTCACTTGAAATGCGTTGGTTTGGAGCTTCACTGTTGTACACAAGCACCTGCAAACAAAAATACATGGATTGGATTCTTTTTTGAACATTTGCATTAAATACCAGCTCATATTCTTCAAATTGTATACTGGTGATCCAGATTTTCTGAAAGATTGGTGTAACAAACTGCTACATATTCTCATTATATTAAGTAAATATTAATAAGTCCCTCTTATCTTTTTTTTTTTTTAATGGAGAGTAGATAATGCATGTGGATGTGTTATCGGCAGCTCCAGTAACTCTCGCTTCTCCTTTTTTGTCCTTCAGTCCTCATTTCCAATGAGTGATTTTTCTGATAAAGTGTGAAGAAAAAGCTGCTTTCCAGGTTGACAGTACTTTGTGAACAGTAGCCTGAGATGTCGGAAATTTTCTGTTTCTATGTCTATCCTTGTGACTATGTCACTAGTAAGGGTGCTGGAGGTAAAAATTTCATCTAGGCTGACGTTATCCGTTTGATAGTCAGGGACCCAAACCTTGGACTAACCACTAAGGAGGCTGTCCTATCAGCAGGTGAAAAGTACTGGGGCTGCTGTATACTTTCCCTCTTTGTCCTGCTCTAACCAAGTCACTCGACCTGTTCCACAAATCCCAAAATCTCAACATGAAATATCTAAAAAAAAACACACACAAATAAACCTAGAACCCTATCCTCCAAGAAAGACCCCTACTACCATGTCTCCTTCTCCAACATCAGGGCCTATGTTCCAACCTTCCAGAGGTTGAAACCCAATTACAGGAGACAAAACCGGACATATTCTTTCTAAGCAAAACTTTCTTAGATGAGTTCATAATTAAAGGATACTCTAACTTAACATCTAAATCTGACCCCTAAGATCGCCATGGGCATAGAATATGTGCTTACATTAAAGATGGCTTTCTGTGTGGTAGGGATATCTCCAGAGAAGACCCTAATTTACCTTATTTGTGCTTCCAGGTTGCACTTGCTTACACCACCACATTTATATTCGCCCCCACAACAGCGGGGTTACTATCTTTAAGTGTATATCTGAGAATATTGACCATATCCTGTCTGCTCATCCTTCGACTAACATTCACATTTGTGGTGACTTCAATGTCCATAATGTGGAATGGCTGACCCACTCAAATAAGACAGATGATGAGGGGAGGTTCTGTCATGATTTCGCCATTGCCTATGATCTCACCCAGATTGTTCATGAACCCATTCATGTGCCCGATACCAGTCAGTATGCAAGCCTTCTAGACCTCTTTCTCACAACTTCCCCTGAGCTATGTTCATGTTCCATTCTATCTCCTCTGACCACTCTGTCGTATCAGTTAAGATAAAAATGAAATGTAATAAATCTTCAGACATACCTCTCCACCATACTGTATATTGGTACTCTATGGCTGACTGGGATAGCTTCCACACATTTATATCTGATCTACCTCTGCATTCCATGTTTAAAAAGAATGTGTCCTCTATAATGTCAGACCTGACCGAATGGATAATTGTAGGTATAGATCGATTCATACGGTCCAAAAAATTCCAACAAAAACCTAACAGCCAGCCATGGTTCTCCCCAGAATGTGCTGCTGCTATCGCGCACAGAAATCATTTTTTCCATAGCTATCAACGTAATAGATGTGTTCTTAGCTGCGTCACTAGGAATATTTTCTGTATAGATACAATGTTTTGTCCCTGACCTTAATGACTGCCTATAAATACAAATTCCGAATCACCATGGAATAATTGTCTCGCTTTACCTCCAAGACGACTGCCTTTGTCTAACCTGCATGCTAAAGAGGGAAAAAGAAGAAAAAAGAATTTTTTGTTGTTTCCCAAGCTAAAACATTACTTGAAAGTCTAAATCCTAATGAAACTCTACTGTATTCTGTAAGTTAATAACCCCGTTCCTTGAAAGCTAACAATCTGCTCCCCACCTCTAGCTGCCACTAAAACTATACATTACACACGCCTTAGTAGTGGAATCCTTAGCCTCCAGCTCCTAACCTTCACATGCTAACCGCCTAACAGTCATCACTAAACATCTATACATTTCTACCTCTAAGACATGCATTAGAGTTCATTCTCATCCAGTTTGGTACTTACCAGCCAAAGTATGCACTCAGCTGCAAAGCGATCTTCATTACATAACAATGCCTCTTCCTAGATGGTTTTGCAACGATTAATACAAAACCAAATCCAATACTCCGTTATGCAAAACACTCGATGACTCTTAAATGAAAACTGAAATTATCTTCCTTCAATAGTAGAAACACACTAACACCTACAACTTCTATCTATTAGCATCTACTGCAAACTTGCCCAAATATCTATTTACATACGGAATATGCCATAACTTAAAATTTACCTCCAGTTATACCCCTACTGTACAGTAGGGCAGGTCGATTTTGGAGCCCTGGTGCGGCAATGGTGATGATAGTTGGGGTTTGACATAGAAAAGACCTACACGAAATATTTTTCTCAAAATCGTTATCTTTGCTTGAGGAAATGACTTTAAAAGTTGAAAAATTGAAGCGATTAAAACTTTTTCGGTGAATTGTTAAGAACGTCCCGTCATCCAAACAATCCGTACTGTTAAGAAAATGGAATCATTATTTAGAATATATTTTAAACTACATTTTTAAATAAAATGAGTGAGGATAATGAATTAATAAAATAAATATTAACTGTAAAGGCAAAAATTATGTTTTTTTAAATAATAACGACCAAAGTTCGCTTTTTTCATTTCAGGAACTTTTTTTGGGTGGAAACATTTTAGATTTCACCGTCGCAAAACACGCTCATTATTGATATTGAAAATTAACGTTTGTTTATTATTTAATTTGAAAATATTACGATTTATGCTTAATTATTTCGAAAGGAAAAACGAAAAAGACTTGTTTAGAATATATATTATTATATTTCAAGTGTCTGCAGTGAATTTAAACATATTTGTTTTATCTTTTTTTAATTTGTTTTTCTATTAAGTTGGTGCAACAATAATGGGATTTTTTGATGTTCAAATGAACGTCAAAAACATTATTTTTGCACCAACCTAGCATTTCACATAAAATTCTATTTGAAATTTTTATTAAAATATGGTAATACTCCAGTTTTATATTAAAACAAAACAAAACAAAAAATAGTCCATACAATTTTATTCTACACATTCTTTACGAAACATAACCTCATAAATTTTCAATTTTTCTACTTAAAATACTTTGGAGAAAATTAGTGTCAGATTTTAATTTCTTTTATTTTTAGGGAGTAATTGTTTTCAAGCAGTGTTTTCCTTCTAAAATTATAGTTTTAAAATCAGATAACCCACAAAGATTAATACAAGTAAATAAGGAAACTCCTTTAAAGGGTTTTCGTTATTTGGGCATCTATGTTATTGTGCTAAAATAACTTTATTTAGAAAGCCATTCTTAATATGTGAAGGATTGTTGCATTGTAACTATTCTGTACTTTCACCTAAAAATGTAATAAACAAAAATTTCATAAAAATTAAATTTAACTTGAAAATACTATTCAAAATAGCATAGTAACATAGATGCACAAGCACTGGTTTTTCAAACTCTAAATACTAAACACTCGTTTAAAATGCACAGCTACAGCAAGAATGAATCTCTTCATGGATAAATTTAGGTTATCGAAGGAGGAGCTAAAATTTACTAAAACTGTCTAAACTAAGCACTACTATGCCTCTGATTTGGTTTGGTCCTCTCTCTTCAATACATCTAATTCAACTCTACAAAGTTTTTCATTATTTCTTATAATTATAACTAGCACTTATTTTTTACGTATGAAACTGGAAGATAGCCTAATACAGTTTCCTTCAGTTATAATCCATTTATTTATTTTACTTTTCAGATTAGAATGTCAGTAAAAGTGTAGTGAACTACTACTATAATGCTGCTATGGTATGCTTCCCTTATTTCTCTCTTCTACTTTTCCCTTCCTTCCTTCTCTCAACGTCACCAGAAGTTTCAGCCAATCGGAATAGAGAACTGTCCTGGAGGGAGATACAAAAGAAGAAAGCTGTCTCAGACATGCGGGAATGATAGAAGCATCAACATGCAACAGACCAGTTTCCCTGGGTAAAGACTTATTGAAGAAAATGTACCATCCTCTTTGTACCCTATATCTTGGAAACCTTCATCATCAATCCTAAAGTCTCGTTGCACTTAATTATAACCAATGTTTTCTTTTCCACAACTGTTCTTTTTCAGCACTCTTGATCTTTCTCTAATGTCGGAGGTACCCCAAAAAGAGGACCAACTGAAATGTTGGCCCTTTTACAAACGTCGTTAAAATTTATGGTAATCGCCATAAAAGCACGACATTCAGTTTTAACCTATGGTTCACAAAAGTTGCTGGTCCACCTTGTCATTTAGATGAAACAGCACCCCCAAATTCACGACAAGTCATCCAGTTTAGTTATTTCCTCAAAAACAGTTATCCCCACTTTTTTAAAATAGTGAGATTTCTAAGTTAATTGCCAAGGAAATAATTAATATTCGGCAAGCAGTCAATCCACAATTGCCCTTGTTAAGGTAACATTATATTGGACAGAAGGTCAATATATTTTGCTATAAGAGGACCAAACAGACTGATAGGAAATCTCTTGCAGCAATCAAAGTGAAAAGAATGAAGGAACAGCTAGACAGACTGTTTGATATAACTTCTTGTAGCTGTAAACTTTCTGTCTTGAGATATGATGACTTTGCAGTAAAGTGCAAGACAGAAAATTGTCAAACAAGGCACATAATCTGCACTTGTTCTCCTAACAAGGAGGTAAAATTAATTCTATAGATTCACCTGCAATTATGTTCCTTTTTTTGTGGAAAATAAAATAATATATTGGTATTTATTATGTAATCCGGCTCTATTATTAAACATGCAAATTTTCCAATTTTCAGGTTCCACTAGAAGAACTGCCATTTACAGCAATTTTTAAATTAATTGATGGAACAACAAAAAGCCTAACAACATTTGCTGGTCCTTTGGGGAAACTTTGTATCAATAATTATCAAGATTTGCTTCAAGTAGAATTCTAAAAAATTAGTGTCCCTCCCGATCATAATTATCTGACAGCAGAAGAAACAAATAATTTAAGTGTGAAGACCAGAGGCTACTTTTTGAGTATGCTGTTGGCATTTCTTGTGAAGAAGTTAACTTAGAAAATTGGGCCCTTGAATCAAGGAAGATACCTAACATAAGCCACAAGATTAATGTGTTTATGGACTAGAGTTGTCTATCCTCAAACACTATGATAAATTAAACATTTTGGTCAAATTTATCATCCAAGTGTATGCAGTTAGTTGGTTTGAGATCAAAACCGACAATATTTTTTTTAACCAACAACAGTATATTTTAATATGATTCAAAGAACAAAACAGTTAACTGAAATCCAATCCAAATTACTGTTTTAAACAGTTCAAAATATAGTGCTTTTGCATTACTTCCGGAAAATATAATATCGATGATAAACTCAGATGAATTGGATGTGAGAGAAGAGGGCATTCAAACGATTTTGTCCATTAAGTAAATAAATACTTATCTATTAAATTTTATTAGTTTTCTTAATTTACCCAAACAATAGATAGTTTTATTCATATTACATTGCAAAAATATAAAAAATAAGTGTTTTCAAATAATTGTTTTGCTTTTTTTTGTATTGTTTTTTTTCCAGAAATAGTGAGCAACTAAAAAAGAAAAAAAAAAAAAAAAAAAAACATTACTGCTATCAATTTTGCAGCCACACACTGGTCAAATTTGATTGATTTTTCTCAAAAAGTTGTATATGGGCAAGAAGTAAGGCATAAACACATTATTACAAAGTCATCGTGCCAGCAAATTAGACCTTCATTTTCCTCCAAAGAAAATTATACAGAACAATTTAGTTATATTATAAGTTCATATTATTGCCTCTAATAAAAATTGAAATAAATGGCTCTGTAACTTGTATCAAGTTGTTATATTGTGTAATACATCTCCACATATCTTTTTGAATTGTGAAATTTAAAAGACTTTGTTGCTAATTAGCAATTTTTACAATTTTTGTTTAATCAATGCCGTAAAAGTTGAGATATTTTGTCAGGTGTGATTCATAATTAAAACTATAATTCATGTATATACTTTTCTTTCAATGTATTTCATATAAATATATCAATTTTAATTGAATTTTTTATAAAAATAGTGAAATTTCAAAGTCAGTGTTGGGAAAAATGCTGTGAAAATGAAGGATTTTTCAGTATTTTTCTACACGATTTTTCAAATTAAATGCTCAATTTTCTGTTCAAGATGGGAATCTAATTTTTGGTATCTGTTCTTATCACATCAAATCCCAACTATCATCACCAGTGCCATGTTGATTTTCGGAAAAAAGTTGCAAAGCAACCCGCCCTACTGTACAGCACTTACATCTTAACCCTCCTGTAATCTAAAATATACAATGACTGGGCAAAATTCTTAGCTCAATTCCTAATACCTACTCACGCTAAAAAAATGTAAAAATCTAAAGGTAAAAGTCTTAATCCACACTAACGCCTTTCTAACAAGCCTGCTCACATAGTTACTTCTACTGCATGAGTTTTTTTTGGTTTTTTTTAGTAACAATGAAATAGTAATGTCCCTAAATCACTTTGAGGAGTGTAACTATTCATTAGATATATAACCTCTACAAACTAACCCTGTAACATTAACTAACCACATGGGGTCGCAGAAATACCTGGATTAGGACCCAGGCGCAGAGAAAACCCTCTCAGGACTGAAGGACCCAGTAGATCTTCCCAGAACACCCGTCTAGAAGGAAAACTCTGAAACTAAACCAAAGGGGAGGGAGGCCTCTCCAGTCTTGGATGACAACCTTCCTAGAGCTGGTGACTCAAACAAATTACCGGTCTGCAAACCTAAACTGCTTAAGGAGTAGATAGGCTCTGTCTATCGCTCGGCTTCCATACTCCTTCTTTGCCTATTAGTAAGGCGCAGAGACACTATCACAGTGAATCGACAAAACACTTAGTGGTAGATCTTGTCTCTTGTCTAGGGCAATGAATGCCGTTTCCCCACTCCCAACTCATCCCACCCCTCAAAACTGGGGGCTTGGGAGTGCTTGAGTACCACACATGCCTGTGCAATTAGATTAGGGTGACCTTCTTCTGATGGGTTGAGGGTACCGAATTGACAGTTCCTGGCTGCTGTTTCCGACTGGTAGTACAGCCGCCCTAACTCTTTGGTAGCGCTTAGAGCGGCTGCTCCATCAACAGTTGTATAATATCGGGATGTTTGTAGTGCTATGTCGCGCATGGAAAGGGACCCTGCACTCATCCCTGATGGGCTTTCCTGAGACCACAGTCCTAGTTGAAGAAAGGTCAGATGATGGTCTACTTGTGTTGCATGTCTGATACTCTGCATAACCTCTTGTTCAGCTCCCCCTTACCTAACTGAAACTCTTTAAAAACATGACGACAGTACAATAAAAAAATAAGCTTAAACCATGCTTAGGGACAAACAAATCCAACTTGTCTCCTCCCTTGAGGCTTGCATTCACGAACATCTGAGGGCTTAGAACTAATTTAGCTGATGTTGAAGCATTTTCCCTAACAAATACCTCGGATATCTTAGCACTAAGTGAGACTAACCTACACTCCTCCATCCCCTTTAACTATTTTAACATGCTTGACTATCTCCCACTCTGCCGTAAGGACTCTGACAGACATATGCACAGACTTGGAGTCTACATTTGTAACACCCTCTCCTTGACTAGAGAAACAAACCTAGAATTGGACGATCAAGCCTTTATGTGCTTTAGACTAAACATGCAACATAACATTAGTTACTTTTATTTTCTCTACCGCTCTCCTTCGACCCAGGACTGCACCATAATAAACAAAGTCTCCGACAGCATAGACAGACTCTCCCTTGACACTAGCGCACAAGTACATGTATTTGGTGACTTTAATGTCCACCACAAAAATTGGCTTGGACTCTACTTACACGGGTGCAGCGGGCAGCACAGCACATAGCTTTGCTATATCTCACTCCCTATCAAAAATGGTTACGTTTCCAACCCGTTTCCCTGACCAGCAAGAACAACACGCATCACTTCTAGATCTGTTTCTGACTACAGTTCCCGATGATTGTATAACAAATGCTGACAGCCCACTCGGGAACACTGATCATGCAGTGATAATGGTCAAAATCGCCCTAAACTCTAGACCCAAAATTGAAGAGCCAGTGCTCAAAACAATGAGATATTATAAAAAGGCTGACAAAGAAGCCATCAAAGATCTTATCAGAGATGCCCCATGGGGAAATATTTTTTCTCTTCCTGCTGAACAGTGCACAAATGAGACCACTGAATGGTTCAAAATGGCAATTGAAGCACATGTTCCCATGTGAAAATTTTATAGCAAACCCCACTTTCCTGAATGGTTTACTTCTACTTGCGCAACTGCCATTGCTCAAAGGCAGAATGCATACCACAGATTTAACTGACATAAGTCCAGTTCAAACAGACAGAAGTATATAGAAGCTAGAAGTAACGTTAAGAAAGAAATAGCGACAGCTAAGAGAGAATTTACTGAAACCACTAAACAAAGCATCGAAGCACAAAAATTAGGAACTCTGACTTATGGAAAATCTACAACAGTGTAGTAAATAATGGGCAATCAACAATTCCCCCACTAACCAATAATCACGAGGTTGTTTGCTCAGTAACTGAGAAGGCTAATATGCTTGCCAGTCGGTTTGTCTCAAACTCCACACTGGACCCTTCCAACCACTCCCTACCTGACTTTCCTTTGTGGACAGACGCCACGCTAGACAATCTAAAAATCACCCCAGCTCAGATGCATGCTAT
Organism: Euprymna scolopes; assembly: GCF_053919585.1. NCBI lineage: Eukaryota > Metazoa > Mollusca > Cephalopoda > Sepiida > Sepiolidae > Euprymna > Euprymna scolopes. Next base: position 123,285,856 of record NC_136483.1, read on the forward strand.
CATAAAGAACCTTGACACTTCAAAAGCATGTGGACCCGATCTCATCCCAGCTGTGCTATTAAAAAAGTGCTCAGCCGAAGTAGCTCCAGTTCTCTCCAAACTCTACAACAAATGCCTTAATGAATCTTGCTTTCCGGGCTGTTGGAAAACTGCTTCTGTGGTACAAGTATTCAAGAATTCTGGCGAAAGAACTGACCCATCAAATTATCGCCCCATTAGCCTCCTCCCACTTTTCGCCAAAATATTTGAGACCTTAATTAACCATGCTTTAGTCCATCACCTTACAGATGCTAAACTTCTGACTGACAAACAATATGGATTTAGACAAGCCCATTCCACAGCAGACATTCTCACTGTAATCTCTGAATGTATATACCATTCACTGGACAAAGCGGGGTAGGGCAGAGCGGTAGCTCTAGATATATCTAAGGCTTTTGACAGGAAAATTAGATCATACAGTATCACTGGTAGAATACTTAACATAATTAAATCCTTCTTAGATAAGAGAAAAATCCAGGTTGTCCTCGACGGTTGTACATCTAAACAATATGATATAAATGCGGGAGTGCCTCAAGGGTCTATCCTTGGACGTCTATTGTTCCTAATATTCATTAATGACCTCCCTGACAAAATTGCCTCTGAGATGGGTATATATGCTGATGACACCACACTCTATAGCAGCCATGACAGGAAAACAAATGAACACATATGGCAAAAACACTAGGGATGACCTCCAATCTGTAGTGGAATGGGGACAAAAATAGATGGTCACATTCAATGCTGCCAAGACTAAACTAGTTTCATTCAATAATTACAAGAAACCTTCTCTGCAACCAATAGCAATGGCCAGTGACTCTTTATCTGAGAGTACATCTTTCAAACTGCTTGGCCTAATGTTCACAGGAAACAGGAGTTGGAACAATTACATTGAAAGCATTGCCAGGGCCGCTGCGAAGAAGGTAGGTTCTCTCTACCATGCTAGAAAACTACTAACACCCGAAAGTATCCTGTACCTCTATAAGGCCACCATTCATCCATGTATGGAGTATTGCTGTCACATTTGAGCTGGTGCGTCTGCTACTAGTCTAGGTTCAAAAGAGAGTCACCAATCTGATAGGCCCTGAACGGGCATCTAAGCTTCAGCCTCTGTCCTATCGATGAAATGTTGTATCCCTCTGCTTGTTCTACAAGTATTTTAATGGTGAACTGCAGACACTTGTGCCCCCACGACGTAGACACCCTCAATAAACCCGACAAGGCAGCTAAATCCCACCCCCACACAGTACAGATCCCTAGATGTAAAAAATCTTTCTACTCCAGTAGTTTCTTCCCCAGAACCGCTAGACTCTGGAATTCCATTCCAGGTCTCTGCTTCCCCAACTGTACTGACATGCAGAAGTTCAAGTGTAACGTGAACCGACATCTTGCTGCCCAAACCCCAACATAGTACCCCAGTAGTTGTTGCCCCTGATAGTAGCCCCCTACATCAAAGTGGCAATGTGCCTTGTTTGGGGTGAAAACATAATTAAAAAAAAAAAAAAAATAGATGTACTGAGACTAAAGCTGCTTTCAGGACTGCCAGCAACCATTGTAAAAGAGTAATAAAAAATGCAAGAAAGCTCATTCAATCCAAAGTAGCTGAGCAGCGGCTTGGTTCCCACGAGTTTTGGCAAATAGCAAACAGGATCCTATTTGCTAAGAACTTTGCAGCTTATTCTACCCTATGCGACAAAGGCCATCAACTCTCCGTATATCCTTCTATAACAGACACCACGCTATGCAACATACAAATATCTGTGCGTGAGGTCGCCAAGCTAATCAAGAACCTAGATTCCAGTAAAGCAAATTCCAGTTATAGTGCTGAAAAAGCTCCAACCAGAACCCATACTTACAAAACTGTTTAAGCGTTGCCTTAAGGAGAAGTGCTTCCCAACACCCTGGAAAACCTCATCAGTATGCCCTGTATTTAAGAATTCTGGTGATAAGTCATCTCCCTCTCAGTACAGACCAATAAGTCTCCTGTGTGTCACGAGTAAGCTGCTGGAATCCATATTAAATAGAGAAGTAGTCAACCACTTCAACAGAAACAACCTTCTTAGTGACATGCAATATCGTTTCCGTTGTGTTAGATCTACAGCAGATGTGCTAACGGTTATATCTCATATGATTAGTGAATCTCTCGACAAAGGTTTCCTTTCTAGGGCAATAGCTCTTGACATATTAAAGGCCTTTGATAAGGTATGGCATAAGGGTCTACTTCACAAGATTTCCAGCTATGGTATAATTGGAAATGTTTTCTCAGTTATTACATCATTTCTCTCTGATAGGCTCATAAGAGTAGTGGTTGATGGTCAGAAATCAGAAGCTCTTAGTATTAATGCTGGAGTCCCTTAGGGGGTCCATATTGGGCCCAATCTCTTCCTTATCTACATCAATGATCTCCCAAAACACATACTTAAATCATTCATTGATATCTATGCTGATAACACGACCATCTATGGCAGCACATCTAAGGCCGTAAATGACAAACGTCTTTCTGACTCTTTCTTCTCTGATCTTGAGCGTGTGGTACAGTGGGGGAAGAGGTGGCTGGTTACTTTTAATGCATCTAAAATCAAGCTCCTATCATCTACGCTCTGATCCCCATCTGGCATCAATTAAAATGGACGGCTCTCGTCTTGGGGAGGCTCCATGTTTTGACAAGCTCCTGGGATTGACCTTTACTCCTGATCTGAAATGGAACACGTACATCAAGTCTGTTGCCCAGGTCGCTGGGAAAATGGTGGGATTTGTCTACTGCTCCAGAAGATATCTCACTACAGATACAATTCTCTATTTGTATAAAAGCCAAGTACGTCCAATGATGGAGTACTGCTGCTAGATCTGGGCGAGCCTGTCTTTGTTTTATCGTTATTTCCATGGCAAGTGCTCGTCCGAGCTCCAATCTCTGGTCCCCCCTCACCAATCTTTCACGAAAAACACCTGTCTAGCTGAAACCACTGTCAGTAATTTTCCCCACTCTTTAACTGTGCCTAAATCAAAACATAGATTCTATGAATAAAGCTTATTTCTTATAGGTGCACGCCTGTGGAACTCTTTTCCGTTTGCCTGTTTCCCATCTGACTACAACTTGGATGTCTTCAATTCCAACATAGACAAATTCCTGATGAATCACCCCCTAAAGTAAGACACTTTATCAAATCTCCAATACTAACAATTACTGCGATGCTATCCCTTTGATTACTGTACACGCAATAACCCTTATTCCTGAGTGGCTTCTGGGCCTTGATAAGTGGTGACCCCATGTAAAAAAAATGAAAAAAGATAGGTAACCAATCCGGAACATTCTACATAAGAAACCGAGTCACCAGATTCACAGGCCTTTTTTGAACAGAGACTTCCCCCTGAACGTTAACACGCTTTATTTGTCTCTATGTAAATAAACTTCTCTTTCAGTATTCAAACTACAGTGTATATTTATTTATTCCTTTCATGGAATACTTAATCTTTAATTGTCCGTTTAATAGGCAACCTTAGGATGTATCAATATCATTACATTTTTTGCAAAGAAAATATCCTTTTCATGACTGAAACAATAACATGTGGATGAAGATGCTTCTTTTATCATCACAACTGGTTTGGATGCAAGGGTAAATACCTATTTTTGTTTTTGTCTTCCATAGACTGAAGAATCTTCTCACCTGCTGGATCTACAAATACTGAATCGTGTGCAACAATGCCTAAGACAATGTTACACAGTGACCTATAAGATTTACTGAAAGGATTTCTTGCTTTCGAAAAGGTTTTCTATTTTTTTACACTCTCGCTTTTGTCATAGATCACATGCTTTGTTGAGCTGTTTAATAATTTGAACATTTGCCACCAATAAATTGCTGCATAATTTAACTGGTAAATCTGAGCTATATGTTTTGGTTTCTATTCTAACTGATGGCACCCAACTTATATTTCTTTTTTAACTTTTAAAATCACTATCTCTTGGGTACAATATAATAATATAACAATTAATAGAGTATTTGCTCTATACTAATAAATATGAAATCTGCATGAATTAAAATATATTTAAGCGTATCTATGACTGGGCCATGCTGGGGTGACACAACTATATATTAGGTACAATATAATAATCAGTACAGAATTGGCTCAATAATAATAATAATTATGAAATCTGCATAAAATAATGTCCTGCTTACATTAGCTATACAGAGAGATGGATATCAGGGTAGACATATATGTGAATTGGCTGAATGACACATTGAACGCAAAATCAAGCGAAAATGGTTGAGATTGGTTTCTGAGCAAAGAGGAAATGTCAATTCGCTTCAAGATTTCAATTGATAACAAAAAGAAATGTCGACCCAGATGTTGATTGGTTTGATCCTGGTTCAAAACCTGAGATGTGAGATCACAACTGTCCATGGAAAACCTAGTTGAGGGCAACCAGTCTGGCATAAACGATTGACCAATCATTTTCCAGTGAGAATCAATGTGGCAAGTAATGATTAGTGGATGTAAGGAAATTGCATCCCACCAACACATCGATTCTGGCAGACACACCTTCATCAGTGGACACAGAGACCGCTCCAACACTGCAGCACGGATGGGACACTCCAATCGTTTTGACATTTACGTTCGTTTTTCTCCAAGACCGACACCGGTCTGCATGTAAAATAGTCCTAGAGCATCCTGTATCAATAAGCGCCAAACATCGCGTCCCGTCAACATGGATGCTTATCACCGGGAGCGTCGTGTTCGCATCTTGGTGGGGAAGGAGACTGGCGCTTATGCGTCCTCCCCATGCTCATTTCCCGAGCAATTCCGAGCCCAGTGTCCACTCTCACCGCAACGGTAACACTGTGTTCCACGTTTTCGACAGTCCTTTGCAAAGTAGCCTTTCGTATTGCACTTGAAACAGGTCACACTAACAGGAATATTCTGGGCTCTGTGGTTGTTGGGTGAGCATGTGGCCGCAACCACATCCTGATTGTGTTCCCCAGTCGTCGTCAAAATTCTTGCTCTCGACATTAGTTCCCCCATGGTCAGGACTTTGATGTTCGGCACCTGTTGAAGAGCAATTGAGATAGCGTTAGGGAACCCAGTCACGAAAGTCAATTTTGTGAGTGTCTCTAAGCCATCTCCTGTGAATCCGGCCAATCCAACCAACTGCCTGATTTTGTTGGCGTAAACATCCACACGTTCGCCAACCCATCTAACCATAGTTATTTTTCTGTATGCTGCAAACGCGTTGTCGGTAAATGCCTCCTTTAATCGGGCCTCAATCTGGTCTATTTCTCTTTGATCGTCCTCCTCCATTTCCATATAGAGGGCCAGTGCATCACCTTCCAGATATAAAGGTAGCAGACTCGCTACATCATCCACCTGCTGAAGTTGTGCGACAAGTCTCACTTTTTTCAGCCACGCTACAACGTCTCCCTCGCCAGACAACGGCTTGATAATATCGCTGCTTATCCGCACCTTCCCCATAGTCGGGCCGGAATAGCTTGAAACAAAAATGTAGTAGGCAAAACAAAAAAAAAAAAAGAATACAACTAAAAACAGACGGAACAAAAACTCGCTTCTCGCAAACACATGGGTCGTAACAAGCACAATCTACTCGCCAGAATCACCTACACACAATCTGCAGAACGCTCCCTCTCCTTTCCAGTGTCCTGCCTTTATAGCGGCCAGGAATGACGTATTTGCATAATCACGTGAGAGCAGACGTGATTCAACGATAATTACATTGGGTAAACGCTAATAAAAGCCCATGGATGCCATCTCGGAACTCTCTCTTCCACTCAGCCCAAAACAGACGCATCCGAGGTAGGCTCTCTATTTCTCATTTTGGTTACTGCTAATTCTGCTACAGTTATCTTTTGTTGTTTTTTCTTTTTAATCTTTTGTTTTTTCTTTATCTTTTGTTGTTTATTTCTTTATCTTTTGTTTTTGTTATCTTTTGTTGTTTTTACTTGTTGTTTTTACTTATCTGTTTTATATGTCCTAAGGTGGCCTATTATTCGGACATATCTAAGATAAAGTATTCCGTGAAAGGAATAAATATACACTGTGGTTTGATTACTGAAAGAGAAGTTTATTTACATATTTACATAGAGACAAATACAGCATGTTAATGTTCAGGGAGACGTCTGTTTTTCAAGGGTCTGGTGAAATCCAGTGACTCAGTTTCTTATGTAGAATGTTCTGGGTTGGTTACCTATCTCCACATAACACCTCCCCCCAAGCCAATTTCTCCTCGAATTTTGCTTAATACCGTTTGTTTTTAGGTCTGGGGCTCAGTCAATTAACTTTTCTTTTCACCCTTGTACTTTTTCTCCTCAACACCATTTGAGGGGATGATGAAACTGGTACTCTTTGACCTGGATTAGAAGATACTACTCTTGGAGTAGGTTGTGCTATGGGTAGAGGAATATTAAAAGAGTCATACAATACCTCTAAGGGCAGTTCATTATCTTCTGGCTGTTTGTAGTCATTAGTGTGTTGAAGTCTTAGCTGATTCATATGTCTGCAGCAGTCAAATTTACTACTTCTTACTGAAATATAGCATGTTCGCAATTCTTTTCATAATCATCCTCTCCTTCCAAAAGCTTTACCCAGTCCTATAGTTCAAGAAGAATATTTTGTCAGCAGGTTTGTAGGACCTTGTTGAGTGATTTTCTCTCATTGCCGTTGTCTTGGTCAAATACGGATCCGATTTTCTGTGCGAACATTAGTTCAGCTGGTGATAAACCGACATTCGTGTTTGGGTTAGGAGTGATCCTGTATACAGACAAAAAATTTTCAAGACTCTTCTCATCAGTGTCCATTCCTTAGTGTTTACTTAAAGCTCTTTTGAACGAATTAATAAAAAAAGGGCGAAAGTGGATTTGGTCAAAGGAGTGCCAAAGCGCATTTGAAGAGATTAAGAAATGCCTGCTATCTGATTTAACACTGGCACACTTCGAGCCACAGAAGGAATTGATTGTGGCGTCAGATTATGGTATAGGAGCAGTACTTCTCTATAAACTGGAAGACGGATCAACGATGCCAATAGTTCATGCTTCCAGATCTCGCCTGCAGAGAGAAACTATTCTCAAATGAAAAAAGATAGTTTAGCAATAATTTATGCAATTAGAAAATTCCATAGATTTATTCTTGGCAGGATTTTCACGCTACAGACTAAGCACAAGCCCTTGTGGACTATTTTTGGATCTAAAAAAGGCATACCCACTAACACTGCAAACAGACTTCAACGATGGAGCATAATTCTGTTGAATTATAATTTTAAAATGGAGTACATCTCATCCTCGTCGCCAATTTGACATGTCCTAAGTTGGCCTATTATTTAGACATAGCAAAGATAAAGTATTCTGTGAAAGTAATAAATAAATATACACTGTGGTTTGATAACTGAAAGAGAAACTTATTTACGTATTTGCATAGAGACTACTACAGTGTGTTAATGTTCAGGGAGAAGTCTCTGTTTTTGAAGGGTCCGGTGAAGGAGTAACGGCAAAGTTGAAAGGTTTCATAGAACAATGCATGACGTCCTAACGAAGAAAATAGGGGACAATGAACAGTTGTGGGACATATACATGAATTAGATATTAGCGGCTGTCAGGTTCCATGTAAGCGAAACAATGAAATTTTCACCCTATTATTTACTCTAGAGATGTTGTCCTGCCGTTGGACAATATTCTAAGACCCCGTAGAGTATACTATGGGGATGAGAATCATGAAATCGCTCTACAAGAAATGCATCGAACCTTCACTTTAGTAAGGAGTAATGTAAAGAATGCTAGAAAAAAAATGATAGATCTAAGAAGAAAACAAGAGCCGTCAAATTTAAGGTTGGTGATTTGGTGTATTATAAAAACCACCAAAAGCGAGGAAAACCAGACGTACGGTGGAAACCATACTATGTAGTGATAGAAAAGACTGGGCTGGTTTCATATAGAATTAAGGATCAATTAACGGGCTCTGTAACGAAGGCGCATGCAGAACATCTCAGGGCAGCATCTGTCAAGGAGTGGGAGATTCCCACTACAGAGAGGCAGTTAAGAAAAGCTGCATTGTCTGTTCCAAAGCAATCTAGTGATTCAGACAGCAAATCAGCCACAGACGAAGCTGATTATGCAATGCAGAAGAGTTGTCATCAACGGGAGGGGTCGGATGAGGAATCTGACGTACCGTTGATGGAACGAAAAATCGTGACACGGAGCATGACGGCGGGACGTGAAACCAATATAGACGAAATCAGCTGTCCGTATACGTCGTATGCAGTGCACGAGAGTAGAAATAGTGACCAACCTATCGTAAATAGAGTTAGTACGAAGTTTGGTAGCGGGGAGGAAGAACAGGAGAGAGGGAATTGTTTAGGATGGGTTAGAAAAATACTCTGTATTTAGGTAAATTAAGTAAACTGTGAACACCAGGAATAAAAGATCCCTTATCTCCATGGTTCAAGCAACTGAGGTCTTAGGAAAAGATAGAGCTGCTTCTCATTTCAAAAAAGTAATTGGTATGTAAAGTTAAAAATTGTGTAGCTCAAGATTGATCTGATGTGTCGACATAACGGGCTCTGTAACGAAGGCGCATGCAGAACATCTCAGACATATAACTTGAGCAGAAGCAAGCATAGTCTATCGGACGTCGGCTGCCCCAATGTCAATTTTTAAAATTGGGGTGAAAATACCAACCATGTTATTTGAAATGGAACAAAAACATACATTGAGAGAGACCCCGAGAAAAAGAAATGAAAAAATGTGTGTGATAATGGATTCATGTTAATAATGTTAAATTATGTCCGTGAAAAAAAAAATATATAGAAAAATAAATAACTAAAAGGCATTAACGGTAATGGACAAGAAAAACAAAGTTAAAATGATTTATTGTGGAACAGAAAAAGACGTGTTGAAAAAAAGAACAATAATAATAAATAAATTTAAAAAAAAAAAAGAAATATACATGAAATCTAGAATTACAAAAAAAAAAAATTATTATATGTATATATAAAATTTTTTTTGGTGGCAGGGGAGGAGTGTTGTGGAGAGGCAAGGTGCAAATGAACTCATGTCTGGCCGACAAAAACGGAACCTGGAAATTGGATGACCAAGTCGTTTAATGGGTCAGGCCGTTGTATGGAGCAAGGTTCGAATGAACTTAAATCCTGGCCGACAAAAATGAAACCTGGGAATGGGAGGACCTGGAAATGACGTAATTCGGTTGTAGGTAAGACCAAAAGCAAACGCCAGGCTAGTCAAAATATGGATCAATGACGTCAATTGGTTTATGGGTTACCAGGTCGAGGAAGTCCATAAAAGTGAGATGGTAAACAAAACAAGGCAGAGACGGAGAAAGAGACAGACGACGAGGAACTGCCTGTCACGTTAGCAACCCACACCTCTCCTACCACCTCCTCCTCCGCCGCATGGTGTATATATGAATGTTTACTAAATAAACCAAGTCAGTTTTATAACAAAGTGTCTCGTTATTCATTGATAAATGTAATCAGCTGTCATTCCAATCACTAGACGATTTACAACAACATATATGTACAACTGTCAATGTAAATGTCAAACGCACTATCTCTCAAGATATTCAAAAATCTCTTCTAGTTGAATTACAGGCTTGGTTCTCCTGTAGTAGTGTGTACCCTGTCTCTAGATATCTCACTAAGACTCTCCTAAAACGAACAACAACAATACAGAATATACGTCATCTTGATACCACCCAGTATATAACAAGTGTTTACAAAAATGACAGGTATGTCGACACATCAGATCAATCTTGAGCTACACAATTCTGCTAAGAAGTCAGCTCACAATGTCATAGTCAACACCCACCCTAAATTCTTCACCACTAACCAAGATAAGCAACTTGGGATGATAAAGGTATTGGCCACTCAAAGTCAAATCTTATTGTTTATTGCCTCCATATCACAGGATTGTACTGTAGTCATTACATATTCACTCAGGAGACACACATTGTATGCAGACAGTTGCAAAGAAATAAAGACAAGGAAAGAATTTGACTTTTTTTTTTTTTCAGTGAAACAGACATTTATTTACAGGTACTTTCTTGTGTCTTGTTCAAAAGTCTTTATATTCTAATGTGCTTAACAAGACTCTGCTGTGTTGAACATGTGGTACTCTGTCTGACCATGTTTAGAACATGTCTTTCTCTGTCGCTCTTGGCCGACGTGTGTAACATGTCTATGTCCTCTCTAACCCAAAGGGTCCAGTCCATATTTTTTTTATAATCTTTTTCTTTTTGTCATAACATTACCTTTTATATGGTTCCGTATTTGCATTCCCTGTTGCAGCTGCCATACACACATCTGTTACAGCTGATGAGACTAAGATAATACAAAACTATCTTCAAACCTTGGACTGCTACTTTTATGTCTCTTTATTTATTTATTTATTCTTTTTTACATGGTCGTCACCACTTATCAAGATCCGGAAGCCATAAGGGTTATTGCGTGTACATTAATCAATGGGATAGTATCGTAGTAATCGTTAGTATTGGAGATTTGATAAAGCGTCTTACTTAAGGGGGCGGTTCATCAGGAATTTGTTTATGTTGGACTTGAAAGCATCCAAGTTGTAGTCAGGTGGGAAACAGGCAAACAAAAGAGAGTTCCACAGGCGTGCACTTCTAAGTTCATGGAATCTACGTTTTGATTTAGGCACAGATAAAGACTGGGGAAAATTATTGACAGTGGTTTCAGCTAGACGGGTGTTTATCGTGAAAAATTGGTGAGGGGGAACCAGAGACTGGAGCTCAGACGAGCACTGGCCATGGAAATAACGATAAAACAAAGACAGGCTCGCAACATCTCTTCCGTGGGAGAGAAGTTGCAGGGAAGAGCATCCCCCACTAAGACACAAAGTCTATTTTGTACTCTGTCAAGGCAGGATAGGCTGTTTTTAACAATTCCTGCCCAGATGTGGCAGCAGTACTCCATCCTTGGACGTACCTGGCTTTTATATAGATAGAGAATTGCATTCTGGAGCGGTAGAAGGATTCCACCATTTTTCCAAGCAACCCTGGCAACAGACTTGATGTACGTGTTCCATTTCAGATCATGAGTAAAGGTCAAACCCAGAAGCTTGTCAAAACATGGAGCCTCCTCAAGATGAGAGCCATAGATTTCAATTGATGCCAGATGGGGATCAGAACGTTGATGATTTATGATCATGATCTGTTTTTCATGCACATTAAATCAAGCAAAAACCTGTCATTGGCCAAACCTTACTTCCAACACGGCTATTGCTCAGATGTCTATATACTACAAGCAAACAAAACAAAACAAAAACAGTGCTCTACAAACTAACAGAGGTAATGATTTTACCAGAACTTCCAACAGTGATAGTAGCAACCTGGGAGTTACCATTTAAAATGCTCTGCATAACATCAAATATGCAGCACTTATGGGAAGCCTAACCACCTTTCGAGAATGCATTATGCAAAGAAATGTCTTGGGATTATGTCTTCGATTCTCATCGACTCATTATTGCTTACATTATACAGGGTAGCCCACTTAAAAGTAGCCCGATCTTTCTAATCTTTCTCTTAATGACCAACTGACACCACAAGACAAAATACAATTCTTTTTCTAACAAGATGGCGCTACATGCTACACATCTCACAGATCACTGACCTGTGTTCATTACATGTTTATGGAGAAGAGAACAATAAGCAAAGGGTTATAGCCACCAGGTTCCCCAAACTTGTCATCATGTGATTTTTTCTTTGACATCAGGAGTAGCCCTTCAGAAAAATTGCTCAATGCAATTACCAAAGAATATAACAGAGGCAAAATCTCAAATTGGATGAGTTAAGCAAGTAGCATGGGTACATTCCCTAAAGCTCATAATGTCTTACTTCCTGACCTTGTCAAACAAAGTTCATTTGAAATAAAGATCTCTAGGATGCATTTTTCCAATATAAACAAATCATTGCTCCAGACTGGACTAAAGCCTATGCTTTCTGCTATTATAGAAGCACTGCATATGTCTAACCAAGAAAACACTGGGAAGTTGCATTGAGGGTTGGCACATCGTACTTGCAAGCAACAAATTTTGCACTGATGCAGAGTGTCAACATGCACTCATTGAAGGGAAAGTAGTAGCAATTTCCTGGCCATTACATAAATTTTGTATATTGATGACAGGCTGCTCTAATGTAATAGAAATAACAGTCAACCAGCTATTAATTAAAGTATTTGGTGACAGTGATCTTAGCAAGATACATAACATTTGGCTTTTTAAACTTACAGAGAAATCACTAAGGTATTTTTATACAATCAAGCACTGCAAGGAAAATTGTATACGGGTTCTAATGTCATTTCCCACAATTTAGTCTTCACAATGAATGCTCTTACTTCCCTATTCTCCACATGCCCTTCCTCCAAATGCATCCATCTCTTGATCAGAGTAGATACCATAGTGAAATTAGCAACCAATGAGTAATAATAGGGACAATCATACCATCTGGTTAGTTGTGCATCATGCTAAAATGATCAGTATTACACAACTCTGATCAATATAAAGATTTTCACTTAAATTTGCTACTTCTGTGAGCTTAGCAGTAATGGATGAGATAATTGTGATGCCAAAATTGCCCAGAAAATGAGTACCGTGCTATTTACACTCAACCCATAGGGCATTGTTAGCATGAAAGTCATGCCAATGTTGGCCAAATATGAATGCAACCATACTCAACTTCAGAACCAATGGAGGAGGGGGAGGGACACAGAATCAGATAGACATTTAATGGAATAAAGTGCTCCAACAGAAGAAAGTTTGCTAGTACAGTAAAGAGAATCCATATTCTTTGCAGCAGCATTGACAATGTCTTCTATATATTTGTTCCAATCCATGTTTCTTGTGGATGTTTAGATAAGGAGTTTAAATAATGGACTTTTTGGTTTGATGCTATTAGCTATGACAGCAATTTACATTGTTTCTTATGGTTGTTAAAATAAAGAAGCTTTGTCTTAGTATTAATTCCATTAACACCCACATTTCAATACAGACTGGAGGTATTTTTCTTAAGGATTGTGTGCATTCATTTTCCCACATATCTAAAACAGAGCGTAGTGTCATCAACAAATATTCCCATATTAGACAGAATTGCATTAGGAAGGTCATCTGTCAGGAATAATAAAGGTTCAAGGATTAACTTCTGGGACACACCCATATTAATGCCTTGTTGTGTGAATGTATGGTCATTGAGAACAACCTGAATCTTTCTTTTAGGTAAAACGGATCTGATTATATTACTTATTTGTTCAGTAATATTATACAAATTCATTTCCATGAAAAGACCTTGATGTTAAACCTCATTAAAGACTTTGGATATATCAAGGGCTACCACCCGAGCCTCACCTGTCTTATCCAGTGCATGGTGTATGCTCCCAGAGATAAATGTTAAGGTATCTGCAGTAGAACAGGCTTGCCTAAATTCATACTGTTTGTCAGAAAGAAGCTTATTAATAACAAGATGATAGACTCTCACTAGATTGATTAACGATTGAAAGATTTAAGTGAAGAGGAGAGGGAAGACTGATATGGTGATAATTTTGCAAGTCAGTTCTTTAACACTGGTACAACAGAGGCAATTTCCTAGCTCTCAAGGAAGCAAGATTTAGCAAAGCATTTATTGTTTCTATTATTTTTAAAAGGACTATGGAGCTGAAGAAAAAAAGATTTGTTTCATTAAAGTAATAAGCGTTCACTTCAACAAAGCATCAGCAAAATTTACCATTATGTTTCATAGGCAGCAAAACAGTGTCATTAAATGAGAGAAATGTTAAAAAAAAAAATCAAAAAAGAAAACCAAAAAAACATTTCAAGAATGAGTAAAATTTCATTTTTTATACAAAGTTACCGTTTCACAGTCCAAGGCCTTTCTTGAGCCTGGATCTTATTTAATGTCACCATTGCCTTTTTTGGTGGCATTAAAGAGTCTGTTACACCAACTCGCTTTTTTCGTTTACCTTTCAAATAATCATCTTCATCTTCTGCCATTGTTTGAAAGAATTCAGCTGAATTGTTTTGTAAAGCGTGTTCAGAAAATTGATTTGGGATTTCATTGCTTTGGTTTTTGACAAGTGGGCTTTCGATGTGGTTATCAAGATCATGAGAGAACTTGCAATTCTTGCTAAAACGACATTTTCCTCGTTTAAATTTCCAACAAACCTGCTTCTTAGAATTGGAATTCTTTGAATGCTCTGTCATTTTGACATGTTGTTGCAAGATGGACTCTTGCCGAGTTTGTTCTTCCTTGAAAGGATTCGAAAAAACTAGATGAGATGAGCCAACCATTCGAGAGTCCAAATTTGGTGGAGGTAAATTACCGGTGAATGGGTTTGGTAGCAGTAACTGACCACTTTCATCTTCAGAGGCTTTATTTAAATGCACTTCTTCCTCAGAACTCTCGTCATCAGTGTCTACTTCACCATTAGTCGCAACAAGGAAATTCTTGCTTGTATCTTCACACCTACAACATGGAAGAAATAAAAAGATTTGCTTAAATTATTATTTGATTGCTGTGGATTTTATATTTTAATGCATACAAGTTTTCTTACCAGAGTTCTGTTTTATTCATTGAGAGATATAAAAATGAGTGAACACTGCATTCTGCTAATTCATTTTATAACTGATGCCATCACTGATGGTCTCAAACACAAAGTAAAATTTATATTTTGCTAGAAATTGACCTCTTCATCTTTAAAGTGCAGAAAAAAATATGAACTTCCCTTCAATTTCAACTTATGTTATCTCATTGACTTTTGAGGTTAGCTTAATTTATATGTAAATAAAATCTCCACTTTTCTCTGTATACATATATAATTCTTTTGTATTATTAATACTCTTTTTTCCAAGCTACATCATGAAAGGTCGCTATTTTTAGTGATATGCAATGTATTTTTAAGGGTTTTCAAATTTGATGTATTTGCAGCATTGAAACTGTGCACCTAGGAATAAATTCTCCATCCTTCCTTTGACAGACGTATTGACTACCTAGCTTACTGAACTTGCTTTTGTTGATAAAAATCATTTTCGACCAATATGAAGAGTTATGATCTGACGAAGTCCAGATGGCACCTGGTGATCAGGTTGTCTGAAGATATTAGCTTCCGGAGACAAAATGCACGTAACATAGCTGCTTTTTATTTTTCTACTTCCTTTTGCAAAACTTAATTATGTTCTGCAAAACTAAAAAACAAAAATAACAACCATCTTTACTCCTTTTCCTTCTACCCATTTCCCCTTTCTATCTCCCCCCACTTCCTGACTGGTTTTCTAACTTAAAATGTACCAAACATTGCCCTGCATCCCATGTTCTTAAATTTATAACAAAAACCACATCAATTAAAAAACTAAGGAACAACACACTACTTATAGCAGTATCCAATAAATCCTAAGCCAAAACCATATCCACAACCTCAAAATAAAAGCTTATCTCCACATCACTCTGAACTCCTCAAAAGGAGTGATAGAAAGCCCAGAATTCTCACTTTACTCACTGGATGAAATTAAAACTTAAAGGAACAAAGCGTCATAGATGTCCAAAGAATAGCAATAAAAAACAACAACCAAATGATTCCAATGAACACCTACATTCTAAACTTCAACACCAAACCTCCTGAAATAAAAATCGGATATTTGATAGAAAAAGTAAAAATGTATATACCAAACACTTTGTGATGGAATAGCAGCCATAAATTTGGCCATCACAAAAACAACCAACATGCACCAGATCACCAACATGTAAACACTGTAGAGAAATTGGAGAATACATTAATCGTGAAATGCCATTAAAATGCACAGACTATAAACAAAAACACAAAACTGACTCAAAAGAATATGAATTTTGGAAGAAAAACAAATATCTACAATAAAACACAAAAAAATCTATCATACCCAGAAGCAGGAAGGTTAGTTGAGAGCACATCACTAACCAATTTATGCAAACAATAGCTAAAATGACAAATAACTCAATTTCAAGACAAGAAACAACACAACACAATCTGATTGAATTGATGAAAGAATTAACATTACTAGTAGAAACATTATAGGAAAATTTAAGTAGATTAACTAAATGGGACCTAAAGGAAAATCCCAATCCCAAAATGATGAAACTGAAAATACTACGAGCCAAACAAAAACAGCAAATGCCAAACTTATCCAATGCTACTATCAAACCCAAGGATCTTTCACCTACTAAAACAAAACCTAAGTCAGCATAACAAATAGAAAACAGAAATCATGCTAATTGAGGATGGAAATAAATTTGAACTAATCAAAATCAAGAAAGATACTCAAGACAGAGAAAATCAAGAAACCCAAATAAAAACAAATCTTGTCAATGCTCACAATCTAGATCCAAACCAAAAATAACACAAAATGAAGTACCAAACTAAAAACCTAAAATAATACAAAAAATGGAAGTGGATGAACATTCACAAGCACCTACAAGACCTTCTCAGAAGAAAGAAAGATAATAGAAGCAACAAAATACGCAGAGGAATAATAATCAATTCATGGATAGAATCATCCAATGGAATTGTCAAACAATACCAAACTCCTTATTCTTATTTCACTTTTCAACCCAGCCATAATCTGCTTTCAAAAAACCTTCCTGAAACAAGATAACATCAATATAAAGAACTACCAAATATTTAATTACACTCATAAATCTGGTGGCACGGCTTCCGAGGGAGTAACTATTCTAATCAGAAACGATATACCCCACAGCAAAATACACACAACAATCAACAAACAAGCAATTGCCATTAACATCATTCTACATAAAACAATGAAATTATGCTCTCTATATATCCCATCAAATGATGACCTAGATAAAAACAAATTGACCAATTACCTAAACCTTTCATCCTATTAGGAAATTTCAATAGTCATAACATCTTATGGGGATGTAAAGACACTAATAAAAAGGGCAAAACGTTGGAAGAGTTTATCAATGAAAATGATATATGCTTCCTCAATTATGGTGCACCTACACACATGCACATGAACCCATCTGGCGGAACTCATTCAGCCATGGTAGTTTCATATACCAATCAGCCAGAAAATCCTACCTAAAGACTTTAAATCCAATCTACCACAGAGGTCTGAGATAAACACTTGATGCTTTTAGAACATCCCCAGTCGAAAGTCTTCATGCAGAAATTAACAAAATTCCTGCAAATATAAGTTACAAACTGAGTGCCAATACTACACTAAATCAAAAGCACACAAAAGTAATTTAGCATATGAAACTACATTCAATCTAAAATATAAAGAGTCATTTCAAGCAAAGAAAAAAGCCCTTTAGTCTTTAAATGGAAACAATTCTACAGAAATCAAAAATAGCTGTAGAAAATATCCATGAACACATACTGACTGAAAATTCCACTTTGGATTCGCAAAAAATCCAAAGTAATACTAAAATTAAATAAATTCCCAAAAACGAAAACTCAACCTAATACCTACCAAGGGAAAGCTTGCGATATCCTGAAAAAAAAAAAAAAATGTAAACGGTAAAAATATGTAAATAGGGTACTATTTACATATTTTTACCGACGGCTATAAAGACCACACTAGAGTGACATGGTCCACCATATCGAATGACACAACCCTAAAAAGCTCTTCAGAAAGCTCTATTTTGACTACTGAAACATGTGTCATCGACCTAACACTCAACATTTTAGAACAAAATAAACATGAAATTCCTAATACTCTCAGATTCACTAAGATAACTGAATAACAAAAAACACGAAAACCCTCTAATCATTAAACTCTTAAACAGAATTGACTCATTAAGAAATAATTATATGCTGGATCCCAAGTTACATTGGAATAAAAGGAAATGAAAGCGCTGACTTAGCAGCCAAATCAGCACTAACCCTGAAACAATAAACATTCCATATATTGACTTTAACCCCCAAATCAATCAACAATTTTATGCAAAATGGCAACAACAATGGAACAATAACACAAATAGCAAATTATACCAAATTAAACCCATTCTGGAAGAATGGAAACCAACTACTAGAATAGTAAGAAAAGAACAAGTTGTTATATCCAGAATTCATATTGGTCATACAAAACTCACACACTTCTACATACTGAAACAAGCAACAACCACAATGCCCATTCTGCCAAAAAACTTGTACCATCAAACACATTTTCGTGGAATGTAGAGCCATTGATAATGGTAGTAAACAATATCTTAAATCCAACAATATGAAGAACATCTTTGAAAACAAATCAAATACTTTCCTTTTGAGAGTAACAGGACTTTTTTCAAAAATTAAAAAAAAAAATTCTTTCTCTAGAAAGCAACCCAACTAAACCCTGTGAATAAATATTTAAAAATATAAAGACCTTTTTTTAAACTACTGAATTTGGCATTAAATAACCTGAAAAGGGTTGATTTGCCATTAAACAAAAAACAATCAGACAGGCCTTTCTGTTCTTTACAGAAATCCCTGGCTTGCGTCTTGCAACACAGCCTCGCAAATTAAATTCCTTAAATCTGTTCTAAACTGTAGAAAGAGAGCAATTTTTAACAAGATTACACTGTTGGTGGATTTGAGGAACCATTTCAAATCTGTTTTGCAGGCTGCAGATCTTGATAGCATTGCCTTCCCTTAAAGAAGTAACTCTAGGACGCCTAGATTAAGGGGCATCACAAACACTCGCGGTGTTTTGGTGCTTTTGCACAGTCATTCATATTGTTTTCTCATTACATTTTAATCTGCGACCGGTTTCTTGATTGGATAAACCAGAAAGGTGGAGATTAATGAGCTCCTGATGATCACTAAGAGAAAGTTGAGGCATATGGACTAAATGTTA
The DNA here is from genome assembly GCF_053919585.1 of Euprymna scolopes. Classification (NCBI taxonomy): domain Eukaryota; kingdom Metazoa; phylum Mollusca; class Cephalopoda; order Sepiida; family Sepiolidae; genus Euprymna; species Euprymna scolopes. The sequence continues at coordinate 123,304,743 of NC_136483.1, forward strand.
AATTGTATAACCTGGAACAACAGCAATTACAATTAGAGATGCTTTCTTACCTAAAAGGTGGATATTTTAAGCTGGTTATAAGCTCATTTGTAGCTGGAGAGTTTCTTTTTGCCTTCTTGATTTGAAGTTAATTTTTTTAATTGACGTGAACACTAGAATAGTTCAATTAAAAGTCAAATATGAGCAGGTAAAATTATAGAGGAATACAACGTGAATCAAATGAGGTTGTTTGAACTGTTACATTCAATTTAGCTTAAATTAAATTAAGCTTAAACCTAGAACCCCATCCTCCCACCTAGACCCCTACTACCAGGTCTCCTTCTCCAAAATCACGGGTCTACATTCCAACCTTCCAGAGGTTGAAACACAATTACAGGAGACGACATTGGACATATTCTTTCTAAGTGAAACTGGCATAGGGCCAACCACTTCTCTAGACGAATTCATAATTAAAGGATACTCTAACTTAACATCTAAATCTGACCCCCAAGATCGTCATGGGCATGGAATATGTACCTACATCAAAGATGGCTTTCCATGTGGTAGGGATATCTCCAGAGAGGACCCTAATTTACCTTATATGTGCTTCCGGGTTGCACTAGCTTACACCACTGCATTTATATTTGCCCTCTATCGCCCCCACAACAGTGGAGTTACTATCTTTAAGAGTATATCTGAGAAAATTGACCACATCCTGTTTGCTCATCCTTCGGCTAACATTCACATTTGCGGTGACTTCAATGTCCATAATGTGGAATGACTGACTCACTCAAATAAAACCGATGACGAGGGGAGATTTTGTCATGATTTTGCCATTGCCTATGACCTCACTCAGATTGTTCACGGACCCACCCATGTGCCCGATACACCTGGTCAATATGCAAGCCTTCTAGACCTTTTCTTCACAACTTCCCCTGAGCTGTGTTCATGTTCCGTTCTATCTCCTCTGGGATCCTCTGACCACTGTTGTAGCAGTTAAGATAAAAATGAAATGTAATAAGTCTTCAGACGTACCTCTCCACCGTACTGTATATCGATACTCTATGGCTGACTGGGATAGCTTCCGTACATTCATATCTGACCTACCTCTGCATTCCATGTTTAAAAAGGATGTGTCCTCTATAGTATCAGACCTGACTGAATGGTTAATTGTAGGCATAGACCGATTCATATCATTCAAAAAATTCTAACAAAAACCTAACAGCCAGCCATGGTTCTTCCCTGAATGTACTGCTGCCATCGCGCACAGAAATCACTTTTTCCATAGCTACCAACGTATAGATGTACTGAGACTAAAGCTGCTTTCAGGACTGCCAACAACCACTGTAAAAGAGTAATAAAAAATGCAAGAGAGCTATATGCTCAGTCTGTTAAATCCAAAGTAGCTGAGCAGCGGCTTGGTTCCCACCAGTTCTGGCAAATAGCAAACAGGATCTTGAACAGAAACGTGCGTTCTATCCCAACTATCATCAATGGACCTGAGGTCATCTCGTCAGCATCAGACAAGCCTGACTATTTGCAAAGAACTTTGTAGCTAATTCTACCCTATGTGACAATGGCCATCAACTCCCTGTATTTCCTCCTATAACAGACAACACGCTATGCAACATACAAATATCTGTGCGTGAGGTCGCCAAGCTAATTAAGAACCTTGATTCCAGTAAGGCAACTGGCCCTGACGGCATTCCAGTTATAGTGCTGAAAAAGCTCCAACCAGAACTTACTCCCATACTTACAAAACTGTTTAAGTGTTGCCTTAAGGAGAAGTGCTTTCCAACACCCTGGAAAACCTCATCAGTTTGCCCTGTATTTAAGAATTCAGGTGAAAAGTCATCTCCCTCTCAGTACAGACCAAAAAGTCTCCTGTGTGTCATGAGTAAGTCGTTGGAATCCATATTAAATAGAGAAGTAGTCAACCACTTCAACAGAAACAACCTTCTTAGTGACATGCAACATGGTTTCTGCTCTGTAAGATCTACAGCAGATGTGCTAACGGTTATATCACATAGGATTAGTGAATCTCTTGACAAAGGTTTCCTTTCCAGGGCAATTGCTCTTGACATATTGAAGGCCTTCGATAAGGTATGGCATAAGAGCCTACTTCACAAGATTTCCAGCTACGGTATTACTGGAAATGTTTTCTCAATTATTAAATCATTTCTCTCTGATAGGTTCATAACAGTAGTGGTTGATGGGCAGAAATCAGAGACCCACAGTATTAATGCTGGAGTCCCCCCAGGGGTCCATCCTGGGCCCAAGTCTCTTCCTGATCTACATCAATGATCTCCCTAAACACATACTTAAATCATTCATTGACATCTATGCTGATGACACGACCATCTATGGCAACACATCAAAGGCCGTAAATGACAAAGTTCTCTCTAATTCTCTCTCCTCTGATCTTGAGCGCGTGGTACAATGGGGGAAGAGGTGGCTGGTTACTTTTAACGCATCCAAAACCAAGCTTCTATCTTTACATAATAAACACTGATCCCCATCTGGCATCAATTGAAATGGATGGTTCTCGTCTTGGGGAGGCTCTATGTTTTGACAAGCTTCTGGGTTTGACCTTTACTCCTGATCTGAAATGGAACACGTACATCAAATCTTGCCAGGGACACTGGGAAAATGGTGGGATCCTTCTACCGCTCCAGAAGATATCTCACTACTGATGCAATTCTCTATCTGTATAAAACCCAAGTACGTCCAAGGATGAAGTACTGCTGCCACATCTGGGCAGGAGCTGCTAAAAACAGCCTATCCTGCCTTGACAGAGTACAAAATAGACTTTGTGGTTTAGTGGGGGCTGCCCTTTTCTCTTCCCTGCAGCCTCTTTCCCACAGAAGAGATGTCTTTGTTTTATCGTTATTTCCATGGCAAGTGCTTGTCTGAGCTCCAATCTCCTGTCCCCCCTCACCAATCTTTCACAAGAAATACCCGTCTGGCTGAAATTACTGTCAATAATTTTCCCCACTCTTTATCTGTGCCTAAATCCAAACGTAGATTCCATGAGCAGAGCTTCTTTCTCAGAAGTTCACCTGTTTCCCACCTGACTACAACTTGGATGTCTTCAAATCCAACATAAACAAATTCATATATATACATATATATACACTTTAAAGATTCATTCATAGGGAAAGATACACAAGAATGTACTAATTTTTGGAAGGTCTTCCTTTTATCGGTCACACCATTGCATACAATTGTTTCAACCCCCGACGTTTGCATATAATCTGAAACTTCAGTCTGTAATCGATGATATAGGTGTATCAGAATTTCTGACACCCCTAACACGAAACTGCGAATAAAATATAAAAACTCGTAATTTCTCTTTTAAAAGTGGGTTGTTTATTTGCTTTATGGGGTTTGTATTACTGTACACACAGATTCGAAAAAGTTGTCACAAAACAAATATATAACAAATAAATGTTATCAAAGGCAAGATAAGTTACTTTTCTACCTAACTGGATATGCTTTTAGTGTTTATATTTAATGTAACATGTTTATTCAGCTCGAAAAACATACAGTGTTTACCGATGTATTGGAAAATTTAAAATGGCAGCCGACTCTCTTTGAGGCGGTAAGGTTGGGAAAATGAGTTATAAACAAAAAACCAGACAAAATACTGTTAGAAACTCGCTCAATATATGTTACCGTAACATAGACTGACATATATTTGGCGGGTTTTTAACAGTATTTTCTGTTTTTTTGGTGCTGGTGCAGAGAGTGATCCGCGCTATTTTTTAAATCGTATTTCCAAGTTTAATTAAAGTTTTATGATATGTTTTTTTTATTCAATTGTAAGGTTGAAGTATAGAACAGGCACAAAACACCCTCCCCTCCCCATGTTAAGAATGGCTTTTTAAATAATAACATTATTTACGTCCGGATCACTCTTTGCACTAATACCGTTTTTTTTTATTTATTTATAACTCCTTTTCCCAAACTTGCCGTCTCCAAGAGAGAGTCTGCCGGCATTTTGAATTTTCCAATACACGGTATGTTTTTCGAGCTGAATAAACATGTTACATTAAATATAAACACTAAAGACATATCCAGTTTGGTAGAAAAGTAACTTATCTTGCCTTGATAACATTTATTTGTTCTATATGTTTTGTGACAACTTTTTCAAATCTGTGTACAGTAAAACAAACCCGCTTTATGGAATATGCTTTCAAAATAAACTATTAAAGTTGTTTAAAAAATGATAAAAATATTTTTTATTTTTTAAAAAACAGTATTTACAAAGTGCCGGCGCGCCTTCATGCAGCCATTTTTTACTTAATGAAATCAATTGAATTTTACGAGTTAATTGTTTTTCACTTTTTAAACTTTAAAATTAAAAAGCTATCAAAATCTTTCTATTAGTTAAATTTTTCCGAATATTGTAGAATATAGAATTGTAGAATCAAGAATGCGCTTACCTTCCCTCTCCAACATTATGAACCATTTAACTAATTTCAACATATTCATTCAGTAGCAATTAGTGGTATGCTAATTGCCATTGGACCAGCCTACAATTAGTCAGGGATGGTGGATTTTTCTATTTTGAGGCGCCTGATTGGCTAAACATGGCAGGAGGGGCAGGTGCCACTCTACAAATGCCAGCTGCTCTGGCATTCATGGGTTTTTACTGTTCTAGACTTCTGCCAGGAACTACACTGTCAATTATCGCATCCATTCAGCACATCTTCATTGGATTAGCTGGCTCACCCTAGCAATATTCTACATGGCGCTACGAACAATGGAACCTGAGAATTGGGAAGACTTCTTTCTCAAAGCTGGGATTACAGCTGAGTCTTCCAAAATCTATGACACCACATTTGATAGAGAAAGACTCACCACAGATCACCTACACATGATGGACAGATCCCTGTTAAAGGAATTAGGCATCACTACTATGGGTGAAGCAATGCGAATCCTCGAAAAAGCCAAGGACCCCCCCCCTCACAGACTGCCTATGCTAAGGCATCAACCGCCAAACTCCCTCAGCTCCATTCCAACATGACACCCCAACAGTTTAGGAAATTCCGAATTGATTGGGAGGTATTTACTAAAATTACTGACATGCCAAAACACCAGGCCAATATTCAATTGTATAATTGTGCAGATGAATCGGTCCAAAATGCAATCATAAATACTTACCCAAAATTTTTTACCACTGATCCAGACAGATTATTGAACACAATCGAGGCCCTGGTAACCCAGAAAGCGAACCCAATGGTACACCATATCACATTTGCATCAATGTCCCAGACTGAGAGTGAATCAATCCAGCAGTACCTGGTTCGTCTCAGAGCGACAGCACTGGATTGTGACTTCTCTTGCCCCTGCTGCAGCTATGACCTATCCGACGTTTACATAAAAGACCAGCTAATAAGGGGAATAGCAAATGACGCACAGACGGACCTACTGGCTAAAGCCGGCTCACTGAAATCACTTGAGCAGAATATCTGCCATGCTGAGGCATTTGAGTCCGCACTACGGGACCAGACTACAATGAGCAACACGTTGGACATATCTGCCTTCCGGCTGTCTACATATCAAAAAACAGAAGCGTCGTGTCCCCACTAAAAGGAGCCCAGACTCGCGTTAGCCCCCCCCCCCAAATTGCAATTACAACAACGATATGGGGTCAACACCCCATTGCAGCGGTTGTGGAAACAGTCAACATGACATCCCGGGGATGAAACCTCGCCACCTATAGTGCCCAGCATGGGGCCAAACATGCAGCAATTGTGGAAGATCAAACCACTTTGCCCGAGTGTGCCGACAACAAACAATTACTTGTCCACACCAATAAAGTTACCGAAATAAAGGCAACGGTAACCCCATTTTCACCCAATCCGGACCCAAGGAAGAGAAACAACATCCCTGAAAATAATAGCACCAACATGATGATATTCCCTGACAGCGGTGCCACTATATGTCTGGGTGGCACAATACACTTGAGACACATGGGCCTCACCATAGACAACCTGATCCCATCGAGGAAAGTTGTTCGAGCAGTTGGGGATTCCACTCTTGAATGTCAGGGTTGGTTGCCGGTGACGTTCAGTGTGGGGGACACACACAACCAAACAAGCCCTCTACATTTGTGAAAGGATAAAACGGCTTTATTTCAGCAAGGCGGCCTGCATTGATGTTGGGATATTACATAAGGAATTCCCAAACCCATCGATGGCTATGCAGTCATTAGAAGTCGAAAATAAAGTGCAGGATACAGAAAACAGGGTCAAACCCTTACCGACGCGTCGAGACAGCCTCCCTTTCCCTGCCACCGAAGCCAACATCGGCAAATTAAAAGACTGGCTGTTAGAATGTTTTGCGGACACTGCATTCAAGAACGACGGGGTATTTCCCTCCGTGACTGGACCTCCAGCACACATTCACCTGAAGGAAGGGGCTATTCCAAAAGCCAGACATAACCCAATCCCGGTGCCTTACCATTTGAAAGAACAGGTCAAGTAAGACCTCTGGAACGACGTGGGGAGGGGCATCATTGCTCCAGTGCCCGGCTGCACACCGACTGACTGGTGCAGTACCATGGTGATCACTGTGAAAAAGAATGGTAAGCCGAGACGAACCATCGACTATCAGTACCTTAACACACAGTGCAAACGGGAAACACAACATACAGAATCACCCTTTCGATTGGCATCGCAGGTACCGCCCAAGAAAAAAAAAAAAACGATATTGGACGCCGTTGATGGATATCACTGAATCCTGTTGAACAAAGAATCTCAGCCACTGACAACTTTCATCATGGAATGGGGGAGGTTCATGTATCTCCGAACCCCCCAGGGGTATCTAGCGTCTGGAGATGCCTACACATGTAGATTTGACGAAATAATTGAGGATATCCCCCGCAAAATAAAGATCGTCGATGACACTACTTTACGACTCGGATATCAAGGAATCATTCCTATGCACATTCGATTTCTTGCTACATTGTGCAAAGAATGGAATCGTCTTGAACAAAGACAAGTTTCAATTTTGCCAAGACGTTGTGCAATTTGGCGGCCTCCAAATTACACCCTCCGGGATAATCCCCTCGGAACCAATATTAGACGCAATATCCAACTTCCCAGTACCAAAAAACATCACTGACGCAAGATCCTGGTTCGGGCTTGTCAATCAGGTAGCCTGGGCATACTCGCTAGGATCAGTAATGCTACCATTCCGCGATTTTGTGAAAAAGGACTCACATTTCATGTGGAACCAGAACCTTGAGAATGCATTCAAGCAGTTGAAACAAGCCATTGTCGATCTTGTTCGTAAAGGTGTCGCAACATTTGACAAGAATCGAACCACTTGCCTAGCCCCTGATTGGAGCAAAGAAGGAATGGGCTTCCTGCTCCTTCAGAAACACTGTTTGTGTACCATGGAAAAGGTCCCCGTGTGCTGCCCAGAAGGTTGGCACCTGGTATTCGCTGGTAGCAGATTTTGCACTGACGCAGAGTGCAGGTACGCGCTGATAGAAGGCAAAGCAGCAGCAATCGCATGGGCGTTAGAAAAATGCCGTGTGTTTGTTATGGGTTGCCCTAATCTCATAGTGGTGACGGATCATGAGCCACTGTTTGGTGATAGAGATCTAAGCAAGACCCAGAACCACCGACTGTTTAGATTGAAGGAAAAAACCCTGAGATACCACTTCAACATACAACATTGTCCTGGGAAATGGCATAGGGGGCCCGACACTTTCTCCCGTAACCCAACGGCCGTGATGAACGCCCTCCTTGACGTATTTCCCTTCCAGCCTTCCAAATCAGACACTTCAGAATCCGAGAACCTCAATAGCATAGTTGAATCTACTGCTCTAATATCAACATTTGGGTACAATGACAACGTAGCGATCACATCACCAGGCACCATCAAGGCAGCAGAACGTCATGACCCACAGTACCAAAAGTTGATAAGTACGGTACAGCAAGGTTTTCCTGAAACACAAACTCTCACTTCATCCGAAGTCCGTGAGTACTGGGAAGTATGGCACCGCCTCAGCACCCATGATGACCTGGTGCTCTTAGACAGAAGAATAGTCGTTCCAAAAGGTCAACGAGGAAATATACTGCGCTGCCTGCATTCAGCACATCAGGGCACAACTGGAATGAAAGCCCGAGCAAACGAATCCATATATTGGCCTGGAATGAATGACTCCATCCGCAATACCAGGGAGAACTGCATGACTTGTACAAGGATCGCACCGAGCCAGCCCCGGGAACCAATTACATTGAAACAGTCCCCAGAGTGGCCGTTCCAGCAGATTGTCATGGATCTGTTCCACGTTGGTGACCACAGATACCTTGCTTGGAGATTAACTGGCTGTCTCATCATGTACCACCTAAGCCAAGGGCAGGCAACCGCCTCTCGGCTCATCTCAATTTGTCGGGAGATATTTCAAGCATATGGTTCCCCCAGAAGAACTCAGCAGTGATGGTGGCCTGCCGTTCACATTCCTCTCATTCAAGCAGTTTCTAGAGAAATGGTCTGTAAAGCACATGTTATCATCTGTGGCCTATCCACAATTCAATGGTCGAGCGGAGCTAGCTGTCAAAACAGCCAAGAGGGTTGTAGATGGCAACACAGGACCACAGGGGTCCTTAGATAACGACAAGGCTGCCAGGGCCATCCTACAATACAGAAATACCCCTATACAGGGTATCGGCCTATCCCCAGCACAGCTTCTGCTCCACAGGCGACTTTGAGACTACCTCTCCTCTCACCCGACCCTTTACAAGCCACATCCGGAATGGATCGCCGCAGCTCGAAAGCACGAGATGACCCTGTCTCGGCGCAACACGCGGCTCAGAGATGTATAACCATACGGCCTATTCTCTCCACCCACTACAAAGTGGGGACTTGGTCGTACTACAAAGAAACAACCGTCTCTGGGACATCACTGATCGGGTGATTGAAGCCCTCCCCAATTGGCAGTACCGTATCAGAGTTGATGGCTCTGGTAGAATCACCTTGTGGAATCGGCGGTTCCTCAGAAAACTTGAGACTCCCAATTCTCCAAAGCCCATCCCAAGCACGCTACCAGGGGTCCCACCTCACATACCCCAAGTGACAGAGACAAACAGACCTGTCGTACCAGACCCTCAATTTGACCTTTGGACACAGCAACCCGGCGGGAACATCACTCCATTCCTCCTCGGAGGCCGTTACCCCCACGTGATGGGGGAGGGGGAGATATAGAATATTGTAGAATATAGAATTGTAGAATCAAGAATGCGCTTAACTTCCCTCTCCACCATTAAGGACCATTTAACTAATTTCAACATATTCATTCAGTAGCAATTAGTGGTATGCTAATTGCCATTGGACCAGCCTACAATTAGTCAGGGATGGTGGATTTTTCTATTTTGAGGCGCCTGATTGGCTAAACATGGCAGGAGGGGCAGGTGCTACTCTACAAATGCCAGCTGCTCTGGCATTCAGGGTTTTTTTTTTTTACTGTTTTAGACTTCTGCCAGGAACTACACTGTCAATTATCGCATCCATTCAGCACAACATCTTCATTGGATTAGCTGGCTTACCCTAGCAATATTCTACAGGTCAGTATGAACTTTTATGCTCTCTCCAATAAACCGAATATAATATTTTAGACAAACATTTTTTTTTAACCTCCCCCCCCGCCCCATTTTAAAATAGCTATTAAAATTTTAATAATTAATTTACTCACCAAAGTTTTATATATCACAAATTGAAAATAAAAGATCAATAAATAATATATTGTAAAAGTAAAAGGTGATTTTTGGAAATTTACCTGTAAATCCAAAGTGTAAAACCTTTTTTGTTTTTTTTTTAAAAACACGTTGATTCTTTTTTTTTAATTGGAAGCCTATGTTTTGCTTATATTGTCCAGCAAGTATTGGACGCTGACGACAATTTTTTTCTATTTCATTCAATGTTTTCTTTTTTAGATATTTAAAAAAAATTCACTCGATGAAGTAGAATTAAAATATATTAAATCAAAAATTTATGTATTTCTTTGAGAAAAGAAAAAAAATTCCTCGACTTTTTCTTTTTTTTTTTTAAAAGGCAAAAAACTTATAAGTAAAATTGAACTAGTTTCAACTATGGGAACACATATTTCTTCATGCACAAGGCTAGACGGCTAACGTGAACATGTGGTGTTTACTTCCTTCTGTACATCTGTAGTTCTAAACAAGAACAAACCAGTACTTCCGGTGTTTCGATAAGAACTAAAAATGCTTATGTAATGGTGCCTTTTTCAAATAGTCGTTTAAAAAAAAAAAAAAAAATTCTTTTATTTAAAAAATAAATGGAATTTAAAATATAAACATGGATAAATTCTTAACAATGAAGAATGAAACTACACATTGAATAGTAGTTTTTATAGGTAAGTGATTTTTTGGATTTATATCGATTTTTTTTATAATCTAAGGAAGTAAAATTCCATTGATTTTCTTTAAATCTTTTAAAGAAAACCGATTTAAAAAAAACAAACATTGCATAATTTGCTATTAAACCTGTTTTTATCTTTGCTCCTTTAATTGAAAAAAAAAAGTTAGGGTTTGAATTACATTTTTCAAGTAGTTATAAGCTTGTAAAAATAGGAGATCGAATTATTCAATTTTTTTCACACATTCTTTAGGTCGGTTTCTGACACTGCTATTGATGATATTAACAGGAATAAAATAAAAAGTGAAAATTGTGGAATTTAAAGGAGGGGCACTCTCGACAACGTCCGCCGAAAAGCGCTTTAAAAATACTTTACAGCATAAACTAAACTTGATAAATGTGTAGTTTAGCAGCGTAAATTATTTGACAGACAATAAATTACTTTACAGAAAAAAATGATTAAAAAATTATAAAACACATTAGATCCTAAGGCTGAAATAAAACCAGAAAAAATTCATTTTTATTATTTTTTCATCATTTTCAGATTAAATGAACGATATTCGAAGCCGCTATATTGCTTATAAAATTTGTCCTTTTAAAAGTTTGACAGATTGGCCTTTTTTACGCTCTGAACCCTGTTTTTGGCCACCATAGTTTTTGTAATGAGCGTAAAAAAGGCCAAATTTGGCCTTAAAAAGGTCAATCCTCAAACTTTAGAAATGCCAAATCTTAAAAGCCGGGAATGTGATGAAACATTATACAAATGAAATTTTTTCTGATTTTATTTCAGCCTTTCGGTCTAATAATGTATTTTATAATAAAAATAAATAGTTTTTATAATTTTTTTTTCTGTCAAATAATTTACGCCACTAAACTATACATTTACCCTAAACTCATTCAAGTAACTTAAGTAACACTTATTGCCTTTGGTAACAATTATTTATTGACTATTTGTTTTCGTTTGTCACCATTTTTTACAGTTAACCATACTTTAAACTCGCTATAAAATCGATTTTTTTAAGTACTTTTTATTGGGGGAAGGCATTCCAGCCTCTATAGTTTAAAATACGAATTAATCACTCCCCTTAATGTAGAAGTATTTATTCACTTGGTAAAAGTGCAGAAAAGTTAACAGTTGAAAATTGTAAAAAAAAAAAAAAACAAACAAAAAAACTTCTATTCATAATTTTTCACGTAGGGGTTCAGTTTTCAATTATAACGTTATACTAAATTGAAAACGAACTTTGTGACCACGATGAAAAAAAAATGGCAACTCTCTCTGTGACCGGAAGGTAGGGGTTAGAACGGAGGGGGTTAAAAAAAGAAAAGAAAAGATTTCTTTTCCCTCCCTCTCATCTATATATCTATCTATTCATCGTGGTCACAATGTTAGTGTTCAATTTAGTACAACGTTATAATTGAAAACTGAATCCCCACGTGAAAAAGTTATAAGTTAAAAAAAAAAAAAGTGAAAATTGTGGAATTTAGATGCGGGGGAAATCTCGACAACGTCCACCCGCTTTTTATTTTTTTAATCTGAAATTGTGGGTGTCAAATATCTCCGGAAGAAAATCTGGAGATATTTGACACCCATATTTAAGATTAACAAATAAAAACAAAAACAAAATCGCGAGACGCTAGATAAAAATTTTACATGTTGCAAACGAAATCTAGATCTAGCGGAAAAACAGTCAATTAACACTGCCGGTAGGCTTCAGTTTTCCATTTTTGTCCTCTCGGTGTTCCTCTTTGCAACCCCCTAGTAGATAATCCCGTTATCGCCCATTGATTAAGCTTCGACTGTACATTTTACAATGGGTCCACGTGTCTAACTCTGTCCCGTGGGGAGGCATTGTAAATAGGTACAATCAGCAAGTTTTAACAAAACCTTACGAACGCAACAAGTTCAAGTTCACAGACACTTTCTTCATCAAAACATTTTGCACATTTGTAAACTTTTCTTTTGACGACCGTCTACAGACTTTTCCCGGGAACTAAACCTGAAACTTAGGATTAATAAACAAAAATCAGTTCGGTTCAAATGTTGTACCTTCCTAGTCGACAGATCGATTTTTGGTACTAGTGGAGAGAATGATCCGGACGTAAATAATAACGTTATTATTTTAAAAAAAAAAACATTCTTAACATGGGGAGGGGAGGGTGTTTTGTACCTATTCTATACTTCAACCTTACAATTGAATAAAAACATATCATAAACTTTAATTAAACTTGGAAACACAATTTAAAAAATAGCGCGGATCACTCTCTGCACTGGAACCCGATTTTTTTTTTTTTTTTTAAACATGTCGTTTTAAGCAAAAACAATATTAGCTTGTTATGTTGACACCATCCGTCCCTCCTGCCCCTGCTTCTCCACTTTTGGGGCGGAAAATTTAAAATTAGCTGAAAAAGAAATAAAACAAGAAAAGGAAACCACTCCAAGTTGGGGAGTTAATTTAATTGTTTTGTTTTTTTCCTGGAACATAGAATTTTCAAAAAGTAACGCACCGACATTTACCAATTAGACCACCATTTAACATATTTCGAAGATTTTACTGTTTACATAGGGGGCGCGAGCGGGGGGGGGGGTAAACAGTAAAATCTTCGAAAAATGTTAAATGGTGGTCTAATTGGTAAATGTCTGTGCGTTACTTACGGAAAAACGGTTAACTAAACTGCGGAAGCACCTATTAAGCCACATAAATTCTATAATTGAATCCCCCAAACATAACATAACATAAACATAAAAATGTTTGGTGCTTATGTTTTTGTAAACCGCATTAAAACTACGTGAGGCAAAAAAAATAAAAAAAATAAAAGGAGGTCCGCCAATTTGTTGTACTTTTCTTTAATTGTACCTACTTACTATGCCTCCCCACGGGACAGAGTTAGACACCAGGGTCGTTTTTTAACGTGGAGAAAAGGTACAAAAATAAAAATTGTCTCAATCGTGAAGGATTTCTCCTCCACTGAAAGAGAACGAGACATGGAAGTGCAGCACTGCAGCATCTGAAGAACAGATACTACACTTTGATATTGGCCAAAAGGCCAAGTATACTTTTCTTTAATTGTAAGTCATTAAAAAATGTCAGTCCGTAATTTTTTGATTGATACGCCATGTGAGAAGGCCGTTTGCTAGGTGAAGCAAGCCGTCGTTTATGCTGCAGCGCGTAGCGTAAACGGAAGCTGCAAAATGGTGGAAAGTAGTTCATGGGTTAATACCATGCAAACGGTAAATTTGCCCCAAGTTTGACTATCAGATTCGTTGTCAGCGACCTCAATTACCTGTAAAAAAACAAAACAAATTAGAGTGGTCGGTGTTCTGTTGTAGTGTATCTGGATATTTACCAATTTTCCGCGATGTGACAAGTCACCTTACTACGCGCGTCCATGGGCGAACGCATATGTAAGAATAGCATAAACGATGGCGGTGAGTTGGCACAAAATAGTGCGAGGGTTCAGGGGTTAATACCATGCAAACGGTAAATTTGCGACGGGTTTGAATATCAGATTCGTTGTCAGTGACCCCGAAAACCTATGCAAAAAAAACAAATTTTATTGGTTGGTGTTCTGTTGTAGTTAAAGTAAACATTTACCATGTTTTTTGGTACTAGTGCAGACTCTGCAGTCTGCACTGCAGAGTGGATCCACTGATCCGGGCGTAAATAATAACGTTATTATTTAAAAAGCCATTCTTAACATGGGAAGGGGAGGGTGTTTTGTACCTATTCAACCTTACAATTGAATACAAAAATATAGGTAAATATCAGATTCGTTGTCAGTGACCCCGAAAACCTATACAAAAAAAAACAAAACTTGATCGATTTACGTGATTTTTGGAATATGATATTTTCATGCAGTGACAAGTACGTACATTATAAAGATTTTTTTTCAGATTTTTATAGTAAAAAAGATTACTTGTGGACCACTTAAGACTTGCACCGAAAAATTTTTAATGTACGTACTCCTCACGGAACGAAGATGTCATATTCCAAAAAGTAAGTAAACTGATCAACTATATATTTTTTAAACTAAGAAAATCAAAATTTACGATTTTTAGCGATTTTCTGGATCGGAGTGACATCTTAGCTATCAATGAAGCATTAGTTTAGAAACAGTGACAAAAGATCCCCCTCCTAAAATATGTATATTTGTTTACTTACCTTACGGCCGTGTCATCTCCGCTGCCATTGTCACTACTGCTACTATAATCGGCCACAAGTGAAGCCATATTGAACGCGCAGTCACGCACTACACCAACTTCCGGTTTTACGGGCAAAATATTAACCTGCATTCTGATTGGCTAAAAGACAAACACCGGCAATGTCTTATAGTTTCTTTAACAAAAAGTATTACTAATTAATGATTAGAAAACGATCGAATTAAATTTAAAAAGAAAAGAAAATACAGACAATATTTGATTTGTTTTATCATTAGAATTAGTATTGAATCGTTACCTTATTGCTCCTTCGATCAGCTGGTTTAGATTTAAAGAAAGAAAGGGCGGAGAGGATGAAATTAGAAAATAAGATGCATTAAAAAAAAAATAAAGAGCATATTTAGATATAAAAAATAACCTTTTAATAATTGCTTATTATAAGTTTGTAAATTTAATTAATAAAAATAGGCGAGTTCCTGCCGCAGAGATCAAATTTCATACATCGCCAACCTACCCTTTTCCGGTCATTCATTTGACAAGTTCAAACGTAGGCGAAAGGCAAGAAATGTCTGGAAAAATCAAACAACGTTCTGTTTCTAATGCAGCTACAGCAGCCACACAGACAATAACAGAAAAAATCCTTAAAGAATGCCACACCTTATATACTGATGCAGATAATGGTAAGGTTTTCTATTATTTAGAAAAAAATATTAACTTTCATAAGAAACTCCTCTCAATGTCGTCCACTTTACAATGTTCACTTTCGCAAATTTTACATTTAAATTCGATACTTTCGAATATTCATGATCGTTATTTTTATACATTAAAAAAAAAACTTAATTTCTTTATTACTAACCTTATCATACACGATCGTGCCTATGTTTTTTGTCTATGCGTAACTTTAATAGACACCTCGAATATTTATCGGAATAAAATCTGAAATGAGAGAAAGTCAAAAATCCTATTAGTAAAATGTAAACATTATATATGATTATAGTCCGATAATTATGACACGTGAAAAAAATATTCATTAAATATGTAAGTATGCATTAAATATGTAAATTTAAAACGTAAATTTTAAATTTACGTATTTAATAATAAACGAACCTAGAAATAATGTACGTCCTAAAAACAACATAATAAAATCTCAATAAGTATCTTGTTCTCAAAGTTATGCATCTTAAAAATCCGACGACAGAATTTTACAAAATTGTTTTTGTTGTTGCGATGTCTACGTGTTAGCTAACGAGTTCTTAACAATTACGTGTTAGCTAACGATTAGTGTTAGACTGTTTCCGTTTAACACGACCCTACATACCATAAGGGTGAGAACGTACATGAGAATAAGTTATAGTAAAAATTATTATACATCTACATATTGGCAGATTCCGTCGCATTCGTCTTTAAAATCTCCATGTCGCGGTTGTTTTTTTACTTTGCAAAGTCTTTTTTTCTCCGACCTCCGACTGAAGTCCACATAATAAACTCCTTCCTTTCATCTGTTTGCTGTTATTTCCCCATGCCAGCTGAGCTCGTTCTCTTTACTACGCAATGATATAGTAAGGAAATATAGTTCAAATGCGAAATGTTCTTCTCTAAAACTTTGGCATCACATGTTTCTCGTCTACGAGCGACTAGAAGCAAAATGGCATTTTCACACCTCGGAACCGTTAGAGAAAGAAAAAAAAGTAGACACCTTGTGTGTTGTCACTGTTGTCTATGTTGGCCCACTTGTCACTCGTCTGTTTTTGTTCTCTTTATTTTTCTTGTTTACTTTATTTTAATTTTTTTTTTGTTGCTACTTGTACAGTTTAATCAAGACATTAAAAAAATATATGAAAATAATGGTAAATTTATACAAATACCGTGACAGCGAATTAGTAGAAAAAAAGGTAAAACTATACAAACACCGTGACAGCGAATTAACCCTACCCCTAACCCTAACCCTAAACCCTAACCCTAACCCTAATCCTAACCCTAACGGTCGACCTAGACGAGAGTGCCCAAAATGCCG
The DNA here is from genome assembly GCF_053919585.1 of Euprymna scolopes. Lineage (NCBI taxonomy): Eukaryota > Metazoa > Mollusca > Cephalopoda > Sepiida > Sepiolidae > Euprymna > Euprymna scolopes. The sequence continues at coordinate 123,321,287 of NC_136483.1, forward strand.
ACCAGGACTGAATGGAAGAAATATCTCATGTATTTAATTTAAGCCGTCGTTTCGTATCTTACAACATATACAACAAATACTTTATTGTAACTTTTTCTTTAATCTTTAATAATTTATAAATATTTATATAAAATTATCAGAAAAAAGCCAAATTTGAAGCCAAAATTGAAAAAGAAACCAAGCTGTCAACCCTGATAGGCACTTGAATTTACTTTGGCAACACTCTTCTCTCTACCGTATCGCTTGTAAAAAATGGCTACTTCTCCAAGAATGGAAATTCTCCTTAATTTTACCCAGGAGAAAGGATTACAGTATGCCCAAAGTAAACAGCTCGTGTCCACCCAGAAAATATTTGTTGTATATGTTGTAAGATACGATGTTGTAAGATACGAAACGACGGCTTAAATTAAATACATGAGATATTTCTTCCATTCAGTCCTGGTCGGCATTTTGGGCACTCTCGTCTAGGTCGACCACTGGAGTTATCTCCCCGTGGCGTTTCTGAATTTCGAACAAAAATTAAAAAAAAAAAACAAGAATACTGCCTCCAACGCGCACTCATAAAAAAGTGTTTTTCCGCTGTAAAAAAAAAAACTACTCTATCAAATTAAGTGAAATATTTTTTTTCGGAGATCTTCAGTTCAAAACGGACACGTGACACTACAACCCCCCCCCTTTTTTTTTACCGAGATTTTCATTTTTTTAATGTCTTGATTAGACTGTACAAGTACTGTTTTTTTGTGATCTCAAAATTGGGGCTAGGGTTTTAATGTCAAAACCGTTCACCGGGAATCACTCCGCCACACACACACACACACCGATGGAAATCTAATTCTATACAATTTGAGGAGGCGGGGTACTAGGTGTATCAGAATTTTTGGGGAATTTTTGACACCCCTAATGGAAAACTGCGAATAAAATATAAAAAACTCGTAATTTCTCTTTTTAAAGTGGCTTGTTTATTTTCTTTATGGAATATACTTCCAAAATAAACTATTAAAGTTGGTTAAGAAAAATAATAGAAATATTATTTTTTTATTTAAAAAAAAAAAAAAGTGCCGGTGTGCTTTCAAGTTTCAACCAGCCATTTTTTTTTTGTTTTTTGTTTTACATATGAAATCAGTTGAATTTTACGAGTGAAATCTTTTTCAATTTTTAAACTTTAAAAATCTATCAAAATTTTGGTTATCCTGACGCTCCGCTCCGCACTTCTTTATTTACCTTGGAAGTGACGTCACACAAATCTTATAATACGGATGGCTACAATTGTAAAAATAATTTTTATTTTCTTTCATTTTGAGCTCCTTTTTTCTCCCGTTTAACTTTTTTTTTCTCCCATTTCTTATTTTGAGCGGACAATTTATTTTATTTTCATTTTGAGCTCTTTTTCCGATCCGGCGTTACCTTTTATAGGTACTCCTGCAGTAGGTGTGTCAGAAATTTCGTGAAAATAGTGAATAATTCCACCCCATCTTTCCAAGCTTATAACTCCTCGAAAAATGTAATTCAAGCCCTAATTTTTTTTTTCAATTAAAGGAGCAAGGACCAAGGTTTCATTAAAAAAAACAAAAACAACAACAACAACAACAAAAAAGCAACGTGTTTTAAAAAAAAAAAAAAAAAGGTTTTAAACTTCGGACTTTAGAGGTAAATTTTTAAAAAACAGTTCTTTTTTTTTGTTTTAAATTTGAATATATTATTTATTGACCTTTTATCTTCAATTTGTGATATATAAGACTTTGGTACATAAATTAATTATTTACTTTTTAATAGACATTTCAAAATGGGAGGCGTGAATTATTCGACCCCCTGTCTTTCCAAGTTTATAACTCCTCGAAAAATGTAATTCAAGCCCTAATTTTTTTCAATTAAAGGAGCAAGGACCAAGGTTCCATTTAAAAAAAAACAGAAAAAAACAAATGACGTGGTTTAAAAAAAAAAATTTTAAACTTCAAACTTTACAGGTAAAATTCAAAAAAGCACTACGTTTTTTTTTGTTTTAAATTTGAATATATTATTTATTGACCTTTTCTCTTCAATTTGAGTAAATTAATTATTTACTTTTCGGTGAGTAAATTATTTACTTTTTAATAGAAATTTGAAAATGGGGGGGGGGGCGTGAATTAAAAAAAACGTTTGTCTAAAATATTATATTCGGTTTATTAGCCATCCGTATTATAAGATTTGTGTGACGTCACTTCCAAGGTAAATAAAAAAGTGCGGAGCATCAGGATAACCAAAATTTTTCTAATGGTTAAATTTTTCCGATATTTTCAGGGTCAATGTGAAATTTTATGCTCTTTCCAATAAACCGAATATAATATTTTAGACAAACGTTTTTTTTTTAATTCACCCCCCCCCCCATTTTGAAATGTCTATTAAAATTAAAATAATTAATTTACTCACTAAAATTTTATATATCACAAATTGAAGATAAAAGATTAATAAATAAAATATTCTAATTTAAACAAAAAAAAACCGTTTTTCTTTTTGGAAATTTACCTGTAAAGTCCAAAGTGTAAAACTTTTTTTTTTTTTTTTTTTAACCACGTTGAGTGTTTTTTTTTTTTTTTTTTTTTTTTAATGAAAGCTCGTATTATGCTTATATCGTCAAGTAAATACCGGACGCTGACGACAATTTTTTCTATTTCATTCAATGTTTTCTTAGATATTAAAAAAATTTCACTTGATAAAGTAGAAATAAAATATAATAATCAAAAACTTGTGTATTTCATTAAGAGAATTAAAAAAAAAGAGATCGAGCTACAGGTTTTCTTTTGTTTACCGGCAAAAATTTATAAGTAAATGTGTGCTTTTTTTTCAACTACAAAGGTCCCAAAATACTAATTTTGGTTAACAGCATGCAATAAAAAGATATTAATTATGGCGTTTATAAGTCACCGTAAAATAATCGCGAAAAAAAAATCAGATTTCTCTACCTTTATTTGAACAGTCAAAAAATCTGAGTTCACGTTTTTTTTTTTTTTTTTTTGAATCCTTGTTTTAAAAAGTATTTTATTTAAAAAGGACATGGAATATAAGTATAAATATGAATAAATTCTTAACAATGAACAATGGAAGTACACATTGAATAGAATGTTTTATAGGTAAGTGATTTTTTGGAATTTATATATATTTATAATCGAAGTAAGTAAAATTTCGTTGATTTTCTTTAAATCTATTTTAAAGAAATCCGATTTAAAACAAATATTGCATAATTTTCTATTAAACTTATTTTTTTTTAAATTTGGTCTTTGCTTCTTTAATTGAAAAAAAATTAGGGTTTGAATTGCATTTTTCAAGTAGTTATAAGCTTCGAAAGATAGTAAGTTGATTTATTCAAGTTCATATACGACATTTTTAATGGCCGTTTCTGATACACAGTGGGGTACTCATGTTTAACAAGTTAATTACAAGCTTTAAAAAAAACAAAAACACAAATGAAGCGTTGTATAAAATGAAAACAAATTTATGATTTACAAAGTCTAAAAATGTTATTTTTAAGTGTGTGTAAACAAAGTCTAAAAATGTTATTTTTAAGTGTGTGTAAACAAAGTCTAAAAATGTTATTTTTAAGTGTGTGTAAACAAAGTCTAAAAATGTTATTTTTAAGTGTGTGTAAACAAAGTCTAAAAATGTTATTTTTAAGTGTGTGCAAACAAAGTCTAAAAATGTTATTTTTAAGTGTGTGTAAACAAAGTCTAAAAATGTTATTTTTAAGTGTGTGCAAACAAAGTCTAAAAATGTTATTTTTAAGTGTGTGCAAACAAAGTCTAAAAATGTTATTTTTAAGTGTGTGCAAACAAAGTCTAAAAATGTTATTTTTAAGTGTGTGCAAACAAAGTCTAAAAATGTTATTTTTAAGTGTGTGCAAACAAAGTCTAAAAATGTTATTTTTAAGTGTGTGCAAACAAAGTCTAAAAATGTTATTTTTAAGTGTGTGCAAACAAAGTCTAAAAATGTTATTTTTAAGTGTGTGCAAACAAAGTCTAAAAATGTTATTTTTAAGTGTGTGCAAACAAAGTCTAAAAATGCACTGACATTTGGAAAATTTAGGTTAACAACCGGTGGAGCTACCAAAAAGTAACCCTTTTGAATGAAGATAGATATAAACAATATTGTTGTTTTTTTGTTAGTTTGTTTATTTTATCTACAATCCTCACCCTCCCCACACACAATACAATATATTTTGTTCAGTTCGGCTGATTATTTTAAGCATATTTGTACCCACAAATAAAAAAGGGGGGGGGTTGTAGGCAAAAAAAATATATGTATAATATCGATTATAAAAAAACACAATTCTTCACTTAATAATCAGTGAAAATTTCGTATTGATTGGATAATTACTTGATCTTTTATAGATTTTTAAAGAGATTCTGTCAAAAAATACTTCCTCCTTCCGTTTTGGCCGTGCCTAGTAAAAACTGAATTTAACTTGAAAATATAATAGCTTTTTCAATTGGTGCTTGTTAAAATAGTCGACAGATCAATTTTTTAAATATGTTGTTTTAAGCAGAAGCAAGATTGTCATGTCAAAAAGAGTAATATATCCAAAAATTACAAAAACTGATCAAGTAGAAAGTTATTTATAGTTAAAAGTAATTTTTATGGAAAATTGGGTAAAATTGCATTTTTCTTGGATGTTATAAAGTAGACGATGAAGAGATCAAACACTGAGGACATAACTTGGAACGCAAAATTTTGATTACACCATTATAAAATTAAACAACTTCCTTGACTTGAGAAGGTTGGAAGTCAGAGGTGAGTTGGATTCTCTTTTGACTTTGCAAGACCTGGTGACGTTTTGCTTATACCTGCTACTGGCTGTATTTGCATATGTGACAGTTGTTATTTAAGAGCATTGTTTCCAACCATGAGGTCTTTCAGCAATCTTCCAGAGTTCAGTCTTTGAGTGAGCCCGTTTTGAGTGTCTTGTCCACCTGAAAATACCTTGCTGTACTTCTGTTAACTACACACCAAACTATTTGGCTCCTTCTGTCGCTTACTTCTAAGACTTTTGGAGAAGTTCTGATGATACTTCTAGAGAACCTTGTTGTTATATGCACTAGAGTTCTGCTTCAGGGGTTTATGATTTATGAGTCTTGTGTTACTTAACTCCTGACGGTCACAATTTAAGAATATTTTGCAAGCTTAACACCCAACCCAACTCTGATTTATCCACTATGGTGTTAGAGAATTTTCGGCACATTAGAGTTCTGACATTTGTAGTTTATAGCGATAGACTTTTTTCTTTTTTACTAAAAACACAATAGCGGTTGTTCTACTCAATAAATTTTTGTAAGTTTGGGATATATTACTATTCTCGACATAAATACATTTGCTTAAAACGACATTTAAAAAAAATTAATCTATCAACTAACAAACACCTTTAAATTTAGTAATCAAGTAAAAAATGACATTTTTACTTGAATAAATAATTTTGAATAAGAAAAATTAATTTATTCTAATTTAATTATTTTTAATGTGCTATAATTTATATTGGTTGATTACTGAATTTAAAAAGCATATTTTTCAAGTTAAATTCATTTTTTTGTGATACTTTTGTTTATTAAATTATTAGGTAATTTGCTAGAATGACTTTTAAAATTTAGTAATCAAGTAAAAATTATTTTTACTGTGCAATAATTTCTATCAGTTTGAAATAAGTTAAACTTTAAAAAAAAATGTTAACGACCATTTTGGCCCAGAAAAGTCCACTGATGTCGGCTCACTGCCGCGATGTTAGAATAGACATACGAGTGAGAAAAAGCGAAAGTAGAATCAGGGAGACAACAGCTATATAAGAACCTAAATTTCAAATCTGAATAAATCAAGTTTTAAAAAATTTCTGGAAAAATAATTAAGTTTTCTGAAACTATTTCAACAATAATAAATGAATTAAAAATCTTAGTATAGTGAATTAAAAAAAATGTACATAATTTGTTTTTACATTAAAAATTGCACAATTATTCCAAAAGTAAGCAATTTACGTTAAAAAGGCATCTTCATTCAATGTAAACACATATGCCTGCTGAAGTATGGATCACATGATCGTAACATTTTTGTTTAATTTAATTTGTTGTAATAAAAAAGAAATATTCGTTTAATTAGAATATTTCTTCTAAAAAAATTCATATTTACCTTGATATAAGTTTTTATTCAGTAATACTTTACAATTCCTGGATGTCCACTTTTCTGATGTCAAATGATCTTAAGACTGCATGTCAATTGTTGAGGATTAGATCCCTACCTTATTATATCAATCCACTTCTTTGGCATCGAGTTAATTTACCAACCAGATAGTGCTCCGATGAAACTAAGGTAATGTCAACCTACAAGCTGTATTCATCAACTAGACGCTTTACTATCGCCAGTCCCCTTCATATCAACATTCCACTTGTGGCTTTAGTCTTAACTTGTGCCTTTACAGTCATGGTGTCGGTTAACCAGTGGTGTAGTCATGTACAACCTTGGCTTGCCACTGCAGTGCAAGATTAAGCCCTTTTAACGTGGCATCAAGTTCTGCTAAATTGATATGCTGAGCATTATTTGTTGTACTAAGCCAGCACGCATCTTCCAAAACAGTACCAAATCGTTCCAACACCACACTTGTAACCAAAGAACTTGCATCAGTTGATGTATTCAATTTGTGTCCGGATACATGTTACTCACCCTGGGCAGCGTCATTCCTACATACTCTAGTCAATGTTTCAGCCATCATTTACATGACAGAATCATCATCTACCTTGTTATCCTATCTTTTTGTTTTTTGTTACCACAGTCTTTTTAGTACTCCTGTTGCTGCTCAGTCATCCATGCACAGGTAAATGTCCTAATTTTCTGTAAATAGAAAACGTGATGCATCATGTTAAGACACTAGATAACTATTAACTGGGCTCCCTCACTTCCATCTTAGTGTTACACTCTTCCCAAATCTCAAAGCCTAACACTTGCACCCCATCCTTTAAGTGCTTAAGGTCCTTGCTTACTAAACCAAAGGATTCTTGTTTCGTTTAAACTGATTCTGCTTTTGTAAAACTTAATTATGTTCTACAAAAACAACAACCTCCTTCCCCTCCCCTCTCCTTTTCTTTTCCTTCCCTACTTACCCCCCCTTTTTTTTTGCCCTGTTGGTAGGGCACTAGAATAAGCTGACTGCCCCCCTGCAGAGGGTAAAAATCCCTCAATGGAGCAACCAGTTATCCGTGGGTTGCTACCCGTAATGCCTTAGGACGTGATCCTGGTGATTGAGCTAACCTAGACCTGGGTGCATAAAAGTCTAGGCACTGCAACACATTACTTCGCCTCTTACTTCGGCTAGACGGGCGGTCGAAGAGGGCCGATCTGACCAATCGGCCAGTCACATCAAGCCCTAGCACTTACACCCAAAGTATCAACTACCACAATAAAGAACGAAATTTAAAGGTACTCCCATCTTTATTATTTTTCTTCTCCCACTACAAAAAATAGGCAAACCAAGTAAGTGCTAGAAGGCGGTGGCAAGGGTCAATCAATTGGAAAGACCAGAACTCAACACTCCATCTGAGCAAATGTATTTTTGAGGACATATTGAACAGAAAATATAGTGCTTGAGAACTCCTTACCAAAAGAGTATATATCCTCTACGTAGCCCCGACCTGGTCAAGGCGAATGGGTTTCCCCCTTACTATGCCCCAATTTTGGACTCCGAGGTGGGTAGGGAGCATGGTTGATGAAAAATAAATCCCAAAATCTATGGCTGATAAAAACAAAAGCATCCCCCTCAAAACCCTTAAAAGAAACCATTCCTCTGACTCTGACCTCTCAAGTTCAGATGAAGAACAAAAATTCAAAACTAGAAAAACCGTTCCAACTATAGACGAAGGAAACTTCCCACGATTATTGGTTATTGAATTAATTGAAAATGAAAAAATTGGAAATTTATCACCTTTCCTAATAGAAAAGACATTATCCACAAAAAGTAAACCAAAAATGATAAAAAAAAAAACAAAAGATGGAAATGTACTAGTTGAGATAACCAATCTTAGAGGTGCTCAATCTCTACTCAAAATGAAGAACTTCCATGAGTACAAGTGCAAAGTCTTTCCCCATAAAACACTAAACACTTCGAAAGGAGTAATTCGAAGTTATGAACTATCGCTAGCAACTGAAGAAATAAAAATCGAATTAGAAAAACAAGGAGTAATCAACCACATCCGCATAAACATAAAAAGAAACAATAAAATAATAACCACCAACACATATATATTAGCGTTTAACAAACCAAAAATACCTGAGGAAATAAAAATTGGCTACTTAAATGTAAAAGTAGACCAATATATCCCAGCCCCATTAAGATGTTTCCATTGCCCAAAATATGGACATCATAAAGAAGCCTGTAAAGGAATAAAAATATGTGGAAAATGCAGCAACAAAGAGCCTGACTACACCAAAGAAAAATTCATAAATGAGGTGAAATGCGTTAAGTGCAAAGAAGATCACCCGGTCTTCTCTAAAATATGCAAAACATATAAAAAAGAAAGAGAAATTATAGAAGTAAAGTACAAAAAAAACACAACCTTTCCAGAAGCCAGAAAAATAGTTGAGACGTACATAAAAGACAACACATATGCTGAGACAACAAAAAAGACAACTAAACCATGCCAACATAATGAAATACATGATCAATATAGGGAGCTGATAAACAAACTGATTACATTAAATATTAAAGAATGGCCAGAATTTCAAAATAGCCTAAAGGAAAATACTCAAATCTGGGAAACAAAATAGAAATAACAAATCCAAACAAAATAATATTCTATCCACAACAGAACCATTAAAAAAATTATCACAGAAACCAACAAAACAACCACCAAAACTTAATAAAAACATAAGCAATGATAAAACAGCAAATAAAGAACGTTCCAGAAAAGAAGAAAACCAAACAATAGACACTCAAAATAGATTCCAAATTCTAGAAAAAATGGAAACCGAAAACACCCTAGATAAAAAAAGCAACCAAACACAAGTAATCAAGAGGGAAAAAATGAACAAGAAGTTCTTATAATTCTTGTATTGTGCTGCACAACCATCTGTAAAATATTCAATATTTTTCACATTTGGAAAATTAGCCTTGATCACCTTGATAATGTTTTTCTGTACCATATAAACAAATGCCACATCATGGGAATTGTCACTCGATATAATACAAAAACTTTGACTTTGCATTGTTTTCAAGCTTAAAATAGAGTACCGCTGGGTGTAAAGTATATTGAGAGGTACTCCAATGAAAACTCTGGATCTCATCTTGAACAAAATTTGTCATTTTCAGCAAAATCCCAATCAATGAAACTTCACTATCACTGATATCTTTTTTTTTTTTTTTTTTTTTTTTTTGCTTTAAATATCTGGATTGTGATTTAGCCAAGTAAGAATGAGGTGCTAATTTATTTAATTGCAAAATAACTAAATCCACATAAGCTTGACAGGATTCTTATGAGTTATTAAAGTTGATCTGTCACTTGTTGTCCATTGGGAGAACTCAATAGAGTTTTCATTACCAATACATTCTTCAAGGGTGTTGTAAAGAAATTTTTCCAGCTTCTGTGATGATTTAGGACAATTTGGGCACCTATAAATCATACATTGTCTATTACTTGTATTGCAGACAATATATTTCAAGAGATCTTGATATGGTACATTCAATGGTTCCAGTAATAATTTGATGTTTGGGTGGATAGTGCATACACATACAGCATGTGTACCTGCACTACCAGCAAGGACACACCATTTTGGTCTAAGACTACAAAATTTTGAAAACCCTAAAGATACTGTCGGATTCTGTTCCTTGAATGCTCTGAAGAGCTCATTTAGGTTGCACAATATGAGTTTCTTCTGATGTAAATTACATTTAATACTAACATAGTCTTTCCTGCCTGGCATCAATCGAGTGTACTCATCATCTTGATAAAATGCTTGCACTAACTCTACAATATCAGCAGACAAAGACTTGTTTTTGTTCTGGCACAGCTAAAATACTGCTTTCCAAACACAATTTGCGAGCCTTGCATACAATGTGTTCTGAAACACGAAATACATTCATGACTTTTTTGTGTGACCAATTGGTAGGGGCAAGTGTCAAGATCTGCATTTTCATTTTAGTGGATTCCACAGTCTTCACTTTTGCTGCAAGAACCTCTATCATTTTATTAAAGCACTTAGCTTTATCTAAAAATCTCACTTTTTAATTTTAAAGGTTCATCACATAACAGCTCAGAGTCAATGTTTAATGACTTTGGTCTTAATACTTTGTATTGCAGAAGAAAGTTTTCTCTTACCTAAACGAGCCTTTCCAGAGTCATGGAGCCCTTTTGTTTTCATTGGAGAAATTCCAATAGCAGAGAAACATTCATTGATATTTGTCTTCTCTGTTTCTGTCAAAGTACTTGCATCAAGCTCTTGCATTTCCTCATCCGATACATGCTTTTGTTTTTCATCAAGAAGTTTGCTGATTCGTATTCAGCAATTAGGACAGAGTTTCTTGCCTGGAATAAGTTACAACTTAGCTTTTGCTTTATCTGCCAACTTCAAAGAAATTGCTTTCAAACTGCCTTTAATTTGCTTCTTATGATTTTTAAATGTTAACAAGGTCTGCTTGTGATGGTCACAGATAGTTTGTATTTTATCCTCAAGTCCTGTCCTATAGGCTTTGTTGCATCCAAATGATCCACTGAAATTAATCCAACCTGTTTATCATGGAATAAATTAGTACTTGTTTCAACTGTTAGCTCATTACAAATAGAACAATTCATCTTTATCTGAAAAAAAAAACACTTCAATTATTCTGTGTGCTAGTAAAAAATCTAAGTAGGAAAATGCCACCTTTCTCTTTGGATACTGGAGGAAAAGTGACCAATAAATATTTTAGGTGCCACAGACAAGTTCCAGTCTGGGTTAGAGTTCACAGTTGGCCTAATTCTAAATTTATTACAATTATTATCTATCAGATATCTTATGTTTAACCAATAGTCTACAAAAAATTTATTGCTCAGTGTAGCTTAATCTTAGTGTTTTAAACTAATGAAAAATACATTTTATTATCACTTTCTTCTAAATGAAAAAAAAGGTTTTAGTTTAATAAAATTAACTTTTTGAAAAACTGTAAAAAAAACAAAAAAAAAAAAATGTTTAATGCCATCAACAAAAACTCTAAAGTGTTGATCTTATTGCATGAGTATATGTTTATCACTTGTTATCCGTACCATACAAAATGCAATATCTGCAAAATATATTTAAATTTTCTGTTTGAATTAACAAAGACTTTCTTACTGAATAGTTTAAGAAATTACTTAACACAATATAAACATTTGAGAAGTTTGGGAGCATTAGGATGATTATCTTTATCAATCTTTCACTGAATTACTGAACGTACATAGGAAAAAAAAACTATAAAATTGGCAGGGCCATATCTCCTAAAGTAGGCTAGAAACCCTCACAAATTTTTTTTGAGAACTTAAGCAGTCATAGTAGATGCTATAAACAAAATATTATGAAAATTGAAGAGGACATATTTTTTCCAGACTGATCATAAGCTACGTAGGTAAAAAATTGATGATTTGGGGGACATGCTTTTGGGAGAGCAAAATTTTATTTTCTATCAGGTACGGGGTTAAAATAATTAGATATTTGGATTCTACAGTCCCTAAATGCCCTTCCTACCAAATTTCAGAAATATTGAATAAGTGGAAGTATTTTTTTTCTTATTTTATAAAACACTGAAATTCCGTATGGTTTCACAGCATAAATTTGGAAGCAAAATATACAAATTTTACCCCCCCCCATAAAATCCAAACCGTAATAAATAATGTGGCAAATTTTCCTTACTCATGAAGGGCAATATTTGTGCCAAATTTCAACTAATACGGAGTCGGTGGGTGTAATAACCTGGTGAATTGACATGGAATGACTCGGGAGCTGACAAGAACACACTACTCAAACTATATAGAGCATTAATTAGATCAAAAATAGATTATGGTAGCTTCATATATCAATCCACCACCAGAAAGTCATATCTAAAAACCCTCAATACAATATGCCTTTCCGGACTAAGACTAGCACTAGGAGCATTTCCAACCTCCCCATTAGAAAGCCTGTATGCAGAAGCACATGAAACTCCTCCAATGCTCAGAAATCAAAACCTTGGTCTAAAATACTTCACAAAACTTACAGCCAACCCCACAAACCCAGCACACAATAGCACTTTAAATCCAAACCATAAACACCTTTTCGACCAAAAAGAAAATGCAATCAAAACCTTTGGACTGAGAATAAAATCGATTTCCAAAGAAGCAAGTCTACCCATAACTAAAATTCACGAAACTGTCCTACTCAAAACCCCTCCCTGGAAAATCGTATCCCCTAACATCGACCTAAGTTTAAGTAAATATGCAAAGAAACATACTCATCCAATAACTTATCATGATAATCTCGATAAAATCAAATAAAAGTATCCACACCACACACACATCTATACAGATGGGTCTAAACAAAATAACGCAACAGCCAGTGCAGCAATACTCAATAAATCAATCAAAAAACAATCAAACCTCCCAAAAGAAACCTCAACCTTCAGTGCTGAAATACATGCTCTAATCCTAGCTCTCAAACTCGCCTCCAATAACAAAAACAAATTTATAATCTTTTCAGACTCCCAATCTACTCTAAAAGCGATTAAAAATAAAAACATGGACAACCCCCTAATCGCAAAATTACTCCAAAAATTAACTGAACTAAACAGTAAAAAAATCATTTTCTGCTGGATACCGAGCCATTCCGGTATTAAAGGTAATGAATTAGCAGATTCTGCAGCAAAAAAACGCCTTAAATCTCCCAATCGATGCAAATTTTAAAATTCCTTACATAGATCTAAAAAGACGTATCAACGCATATACAACAGAGAAATGGCAAACCTACTGGAATGAACACCCTAACAATAAACTTCACGAAATCATGCCAAAAATAAAAAAAAAACAAGAACAAAATACAAAACTAAACAGAAAAGAATAAAAATAGGCCATACTCATTTCATCCACTCATATCTCCTAAAAAAAAAGAAAGCCAACCCATCTGTATACCTTGTCAAACACCACTCACAATCAAACACATATTAATTAAATGTACTGATTTTGTAACAGTAAGAAATCGATTCTACAAAGAAAACAATATTAAAGAGTTATTTGATAAAAACAATCCCCACACCATACTCTCATATCTTAAAAAAATTGGCCTTTATAAAACGGTCCTGGATATGACCTAAAACTATATCTGATGGTGAGGCTCTACCTTACGGGACTGGCCTTGGGGAGTTTGGAGCCACCCTTTAATTGCCATTGCTTCCAGGTCCACTCTGACCCGGAGTGGTAGTACCTGTTAAGGTCCCAACTATGGGTTTAAAAATCGTTCCTCAAAATAACTAGATTCGGCATTAAATAACCTGAAAAAGGTTGATATGCCATAAAACAAAAACAAGCAATAAACTGATTCTGCAGACATTATATCTCCATTGACATATGTCATCAGCATAAGCTGAAGTAGCTTTCATTATGGATTCATCTTGCATCAAAACAGTTTTAATTATAGCTGTTTTTATTAAGGTTGCTATGTTTTAGGCCAAAACCCAAGCATATCAAACAATATCTTTTTCCTTTGATCATTACTGTCTGAAATGGCCAGAGACTCATGAACCCATATCTACAGGTAGACTCTCTTTAACTGATGAAACATCACCCAAAAGTGAACAAACACAAAAACCTCAGAATTCAGTACTAACTCTTTCCAATGTAAACCGCTGTCTCTGCTCTTTCTCGGCTGTCTCAAACTAGAGTTCTTTTTCTTACTAATTTGCCCCTTTTATCAACAACATATTGTCTCATATGCAAATTACTGGCACGCATGCTACTATTTGAAAACAAAACAAAATCAAAAAAATCCATCTACAAAATGTTGTTTCTCTTTTTTCATTCTTTCCTCCCTGATCCTGTCACCTGACATGCCAAACATGCAAATAATACCTTCTATTACAAGGACATTTTTTGTAATATTCTTGAAATATGTAAAAAAAAAAAAAAAAAATTAATTATTGTTTTATTTTTATAAAAAAAGCAAAAATAAATTGACGTTTGTTTTGTATTTTTTTTTTTTCCACAAAATAATAGATTTTCATTAAAATTTAAAAAAATAATGGGTTCATCATATTCTGTAATTGTTAATGAATAGATATTGAAAATTTCATTAAAATTGGTTGATTTTCTGAATTTTGGTGAATTTTTAAGTAAACATGCAGGTCAAAATATTCATACATTTTGGGGATCGGCCATTCATTTTGCACATACCTATACTTGGGCTATTATTGAACTTTAGCAGGAGGTTATTGATCTTTGGGCATAGTTGTAAACGTGACTTCTTTTTCTGTTTTGGCCTTTTTTTTAGTTGGAGCCTCTATTTGTACAAAATCTAATCGTTTCTTTTTTGTTTTGTTTTTTAAAAATAAAAATTTTGGATGGGTTTTATGTGTTTATATTATTGATTGATAACTATAGGATTTCATTATTGAAATCCTATACATCTTGAGTTCAGAATGCTTTTTCTTTTTTTATGACTAAATTATCTCTAACACTTAGTTCCTAACTCATGCATATCCTACGTTTATGTGAACTTGATGTACCACTATAGATGCTTGGTCTTCGTCTGGACCATAAAATTAACTTATAAATATATAGAAATACACATGAAAAAATTGAAATAGCTTAAAATATTTCAATATTGGTATATATAGAAAGAGCTTGATGAGCTAAGAAAGAATCTTTTTAAATTTTAAAAAATCTGATTAAAATTAAGGAAGTTATGACTATTTTTGTGCCTCAAACGTTTGGATATTTTCCCCTCTTTAAGACCATATGCGTTTTGTCACATTTTTTACACTACTTTTTCAGTAAAAATGTCATATCTTTGTTAAAACACAAGACTAAGCAATGAAATTTACCATATAAGTGTATTTTTGTACAAGGAATCAGAATATGTAACTGAAAATCTCCAAAATTTCATGGTTTAGAAATAATCTGCAGTAAATGTGCATAAATATGCTGCAATTCCTTAAAAATGCCATGTATCCATAAACAGAAAAGAAGTTGAATTGTAATGTGCTTTATGTACAAAAAACTTAAATCTAAACATAGGACCATTTAAAAATGAATATATTGCAATATTTCTTTGGTATTATTGTAGATTAACCCCTTCTGACCACCCCTCCAAAATGTGATTCTACCTTTTTAGGCAATTATGTATGAAATGCCATGAAAAACTTTAATGAAAGATAAACAAATTATTTTAGAATTTAATGTAAAATAATTCCCCATTACAGGTCATTCTAGCGTTTTAGGGCAGTTAACTGGGTTTTTTTATGGGAGATAAATGCTGTCTGCTTTTTGTTTTATCTTTTTAAGACGATTATGTGTGGTTTTAAGAGGGTTTCTATGCAATGAGAATATGGGAATGGTTGCCATTCGGACTTTGAATTAATTGTAGGGCTAAGAAAAATTATGTGTGAACATACTGAAGACTTGACAGAAACAAAAACAACAAAAACAATGTTAGAGGGGGGGGGGCGGTTAGTTTTACAAAAATTTAATTTCAAATAAATATCTTACAGAAATATATATGTGTGTGTGTGTATTCGACAGGTAAATAAGTCAGTAAATGTTATATTTAGTTTTAATTTAATAAGAAACTGCGTTACGAAATTTTGAAGAAAATTCCATAAATTTGTTGATTTCTATTTTCGAGGTTGAAGGTGTTTATTCCATAGGCCGTTTATACTACGCTGGAGCAGGTTGTAAAAATACCTTTCGCTTAATAAGTAGAAAAAAAAATTAGGGGTTTGTATTACTGTACACATAGATTCGAAAAAGTTGTCAAAAAACAAATACATAACAAATAAATGTTATCAAAGGCAAGATAAGTTACTTTTCTACCTAATTGGATATGTTTTTAGTGTTTTTATTGAATGTAACATGTTTATTCAGCTCGAAAAACATACAGTGCTTACCGATGTATTGGAAAGTGAAAAATGGCGGGCGACTATCTCTTTCACACGGTAAGTTTGGGAAAATGAGTTAAAAATAAAAAAACTAGTCGAAATACTGTTAAAAACCCGCCAAATGTATATCCGCCTATGTCACGGTAACATATATTGAGCAAGTTTCTAACAGTATTTTGTCTAGTTTTTTATTTATAACTCATTTTCTCAAACTTATCGCCGCAAAGAGAGAGTCGGCCGCCATTTTAAATTTTCAAATACATCGGTAAACACTGTTTTTCGAGCTGAATAAACATATTACATTAAATATAAACACTAAAAACATATCCAGTTAGGTAGAAAAGTAACTTATCTTGCCTTTGATAACATTTATTTGTTATATATTTGTTTTTTGACAACATTTTCAAATTTATGTGTATAGTAATACAAACAAGATTTTCATACATCTTTTGATTTGGAAAAAAATTTGTGGCTGTTCGCAGTAAAACATTGTTTTAATTCGCTGTTCAAAACTAATGCAATGAATAAAAGTGCATGCAAGCTATATATCTACAAAAGTTTATTTTGTGTTTTTAAATTTGACCAGAAATGTGAGAACTTATAATGGATTCATAATGCCGAATTGGTTGGGATTGTTGTTATTATACATTCTGAAAACCGAATAGTTCTAAACTAATGTTATTCTGATAACAAAATAGCTCTAATTAAACATATCAAAACATTTATATTCATATTTTCCTGTTTTTAATTCGTTCCTGAATAAAAATTAAAGAACGCGTGTTTATATTGTGCTATAACTACTATTACAACTGTTGCTCCTGCTGCTACTAATACTAAATTAATTTGACCAAACTCGAGAAATAGAAACATTTTTTCTAGGGTAGGTCCTTTTAAATTATTATCAATTACCGTGGTTCTAATCAACATAGAATAATACTTTTAATTGATAAAGATAGTAAAAAGATTGATTTATTTATTAGTGGGTGTCCAATGAAATTTTTTTTCAAAATGTTCGATACTCGTCATATTAAAGTCTTATTTTTAACACAACAAAAAAAGAAATGGTCAAAAATATTTCGGACACTTGACAGTATTAAAATTAACACCTCTTCTGATTGTTTCCTAAATTTCATAACGAAATTCTTCATACAATCACGGTACGGACCTTTAGAAAACAGGGAGGGTCACTACAAAACCTTACCCAAAACGCCATTTTATGACGTTCACATTTTTATCACTTTATTTGCTTAAAACTCTTGAAATATATAATATACATTCATATTTATTAATTCATTTGAAAGTATATTCATTGCCGAACAAAACAGTAGTATTTTGAAGTCTTGAACTGCTTTGGTTTGAAAAATATGGCTATTTTAGTAGAACTACCTTGAAATCTGTGATTATCCAAAGCGTTTTTTTTTTCGTCCATGTGTATTACTACTATATAACTGAAAATTACATTCTTTGTTGGTGCCAGGAAACCCTACATCACTGCTGTGTAAATCCTATAGCATGGGTCAGCAACTCCTTTGACCTTGCAAGCTGGATCATGTTATAATGGTAGGTCATGAGCTGGATGAAGGCCATTAATGAAAAATTAAGGAAAATTAGATATGCAGACCCTCGTCAACCTAAATATTTAAATCCATAAGCATTGAGAATCCAGACAAGCAAAAGAAAATCTAAAATTAAAAAGAAACGCCCAACAAAAATTAAACCAAAGTGAAATGGATAAAATTATGTGTATGTTTGAACCTGTTATTGAAAATTGTACCACAAACAAACCACATAAACAAAAACAAAGTACATATATCCATACATACGAGTACAAATAGTTGCAAACATATACACTTCCGACCGTACACAGGCAGTATCATCTACAAATTCATGAGGCATGTATGTATAATGCACATGTGTTTAACTGTCTTTAGATTTCTGCTATCTCGCACGTCAGTTCCTTTAGCGTTCTTTTCACTTCTGTTATCTCTTGTGGGGAAAATAGAAACGAAAATACAAATAACTTACCTGTGAAGCACCCACATGTCTGCCTGTCGTGCGCGTTGGGCAGAAAAAAGAAACCAAGATGGTGTCTGCGATATTTAACAGAAACGGTCTCATGTGATCCTGCGAGGTCACATGGGTGAATGTAATATAAAAGCAGGTCGCTTGGAGGAGTGGGGGAGTTTCACTGCACAGACGGTAAACAGATGACGTTATAAGACGGTTACTCAGTGCATTAGAACGAGTGAGGAAGGTTCCATGTATACAAGCTATTTTCAGCATGACATCAGGATTTGATCTCAAGCTGATTCCACTGTTTGATGGCAACAGTGCTTGTGGTCCTGTTTGGAGGAATGTCAGAGAAAGGCGTGATGTGCGCATTTGTTGCAGGATTACCTGCTAGTATGGAAGATCTGTTCCGAACCTTGTCTCAAGTAGATGAGATGGACATCTCACAAGTATTAGCGCGTGTGCGATGATGCTAAAAAAAGAGACCAGCAACTGTAGACCGCGCAGCAGCCATCACAGGGTGGATCTTAGGACTTGAGAACAGTTACAAGCTGATACAAGTGTGTTGAGCCCAATTATTTGGCCCGTGATTGTCTCTCGTTGCGCTCACTGACTCAAAGGCTTAGTGAGCCTCAGTGCTACAAGTGTAAAAATCGGGGACACCTGGCCTGTGCCTGTCCAGGAAACAAGCAAGGGGAGGAAGCTACAGCGCTAATCTTCTCCAGATTGTCACTGACAAGGCGCTGCCCACAGTGAGCGTCCATGTTAACGGACATGAATGCCTCGCTAGCCTCTTGCGGGGTGAGCCTTGGTGGTGGACGAGGAGCTGCTTGGGTATGACCTACTTCTAGGGATGGATTTGATTACATAGCTGGATGGAATCAGTGGACTGCACTGGCAAGATAGAGTTCTCCCAACATGAGAAATGTGTTTGTACCGCGATTACCCTAGACGAGCCTGACTTTTATGCAGAGTAACCAACGCGTGAACGGCATCTTGGAAGTGGTCTGGCGATCAACCACCAATATCCTTACGGAATTGACTATCGGAGTACTCCCTTCCAATGAGACTCAAGGGGCAGTATGAAAAAGAACTGCAGACTTGGATCAACAATGGTTGGCTGCTTCCATACCTGGAGGATGAGTTCATCCCTTCCCCCCCTGAGTCTCATGTCTGCCCAGTCGGCCAAAGAGTACTTTGAGAACTTCGGACTGACATGCAAGGAACCGGAACATCTGCGAGACGGAGCAAAAGTACTTGGCCTGCACGTGAGCGGTAGCAAGGAGCGGCTCTACTGTTTGTAGTTGGCTCAGGGTGGCAGTGGCGGCCATAAAATGTTGTGCCACATCCGGATCATTGGTATGGGATGATAAAGTGCATGATGCCACACTCCTGAGCATGCTGACGGAAACTGTGGCCAGGGTGACTTGTGACGACCCTGTGTGAGGGAACTGGTGTGTTAACGGGAACGAATTTACTAGGTTCTGAGATGCTGCAACGGCCGTGTGCAACTGTCATGTGTTATATGAATGTGGATCGTATCAGTGAGATTCATTGGCAATGTGGACACCCAGAGGTTAAGCGGACACTATATTTTGCCAAGATGGCTGACCCAGAAGTAAGAAAGGCATATGTCAAGAGAGCAGTGGAAAGTTTCGAAGCATGTCAATCGACCTGGCTCTGATACAGTAGAAAAAAGGGCAATTGGGAGTGAGCGGCATGTGGCAGAGAGTGGGCGTGGATATCACACATTATGGTTGCAGTCACTTCCTCACCCTCATCAATTGTGGACCTACGTGCTTCGCGGTCTGGAGACCACTTGGGCACCAGGATTCCTCCTACATTGTTCGCCAGCTGTCATCTGTGTTCTTTGAAAGAGGTGCGCCTGAAGAGGTGCTGATGGACAATGACCCAGCCTTCTGCAGCCGGCAGGTCAGGCAGTTCCTGAAGGAGTGGGGAGTGCGACTGCAATGTGATTATGTGCCATATGGTAACGGTATTGCTGTGAGGAGCCATCGCAGCATCAAAAGAATTGTGGCCAGGAAGCAGTGCACTGTCACAGAAGCCGTATATTGGTACAACATCATGCAATCTACCAATATCGAAAAGGGAATTTACCTCAACAGAGAAGTCACCAACGAGGAAAGATGGGGTCGTACGCACCAGGAGATCCTGTCTGGGTGAAGCTGCCGGGAAGCCGGTGCACTGACAGATATAAATGGGGCCGAGTGACCGATGTGGTGAGTCAGCAGTCAGTCATGATGGACGGTGTGCCCCGTCATGTTAGGGACCCGAGGCCAGCGACACAGTTGCAACCACTACTGGATGACTGGAGCGACTGGTTCGCACTATCCTCATCCTTATCAAGCAGTGAATCCGGTATTAGTAGCCTCTCAGGGGAGGCAGTGTTCTTCAACCCTCAGACAAGTGAATAAGAGGCCTGCACAGTCTCCCTTCGAAGAAGCACTCGATGAAAGAGAGCGCCACCTCCCTACTATCTGTGATCATGAGACAAGGGGGGGGATATGGGGAAAATAGAAACGAAAATACAAATGACCTACCTATGAAGCACCTACGTGTCTGCCTGTCATGCGTGTTGGACAAGAAAAAGAGAAACCAAGATGGCATCTGCAATATTTAACAGAAACAGTCTCGTGATCTCACGCGAGATAAACAGGTGACGTTGTAAGACGGTTACTCAGTGCATTGGAATGAGTGAGGAAGGTTCCATGTCTGCATCTTTCCTTGCCAAGAGTTATACCAAATATGTATTCATTATTTGACATTAAATTTATGCAATGTAATTGGGTAAAAAGTTTCATGAAAGGTAACTAGCTGATAGTCTAATATTTTTAATGCACTATCCTATGACAAATGGCACAACAAATTTCATTTGAAAGTCGATGATATAGTTAAACTGGGAAGTGTTGACAGATCTTCATATTTACATTCAATCATGAGTGTTGAATATGCATAAAATAATTTAACAACAGATGAATATAGTAGTTAAAATATTTATTCAATCAAAACCTTGTTGAAATCATTTGTTTTTAAATACATGGAAGTAGTGTTGAGTTATCGCCAATGACCAAAGAATTAATGAGAAAGTTGAGTGTTTCAGTATTTGGTTTCAAATTTGTTGATATATCACTAAGATGGTTATCAGTCAATCTTGTTTTCAAATTCTCTTTAGTTTGCTTCAATTTTGAAAACTGTTGTTCACATTTATAGATAATTCTAAACAAAGATGCCATCTTTTTGTGTGGGTTACTAATTTGAAATATTTCTACTTGGAAAAATATATTTTGCATAAAAATCAATTAATGAAATATTTTTGTAATTAAATTTTGATCCTAATAAATTATCATACTGTATTTCTATCTGTCTCCACTTCCACGTCCAATGGTCTTGCAAACAATTTGAAATAATTTATATGCAGATAAGTCAGCAAAACGTGATACAAATTAGTTTCGCAAATCCTGGATTACATTCACAAATAGCTCTGAATCCTGTGGTTTCCTTGTGTGGAACGATGGGAAATGAGCCTGATTTTTATTTCTAAGTTGATGTTTCCACAACACAAGTTTTCTTTCCAAAGCAACAATATGATTATACATCTCATTTATAAGCTAAGTTTTATTTTGAAATAAATTTTAAGGATTCAAGTGAGTCACTATATTCACAATGAATGGTAAAGTTGCAAGCCAATCAGAATCTAAAAAATGTGAACTATCCATATTATGTTTTTTTTTTTTTTTTTTTTTTAGAAATCTCCTTACGTCTTTATGTAAGGCAAGTGCTTATTTTAACATCGATCTTCGGCTAAGCCAGCGTACATCACAAAAATGCACACCGTTACAATATTCTGAGTATCAAACAAAAAAATGTTTAAATTATCGAAGAGTCAATCCATGAAATAGAATTAGATTTACAGTTCCAGAGCACAACATTTTTTGATAGATGATGAAATGCATTTTATGAGTAATTCCAAAGTTTTCCATATGTTTCTGTAGTAAACAAAGCCTTTTTTTCTACCATTGCTGGAAGACCATCAGTTGTGATACCAATAATCTTTGAA
Organism: Euprymna scolopes; assembly: GCF_053919585.1. NCBI lineage: Eukaryota > Metazoa > Mollusca > Cephalopoda > Sepiida > Sepiolidae > Euprymna > Euprymna scolopes. The sequence continues at coordinate 123,343,447 of NC_136483.1, forward strand.
AAATCAAATTCATTTGACATCATTTTTAACAAAGTTTCAAAAATATTTGCTTGAGTCACGGTTCTCTTCATGGGAATTAACTGAATAAATATTTAAAAAATATGACAATTAGAAGTCACTCCTTGCATAAATATAGCAAGTTATGCAGTGTCATTTGAGTCTATCATTGACTGCAATAGAAAAATATTGCAATTCACTGCAGGTGTATGTTTGATTTTTAACATCTGCTGACATTTCTTCAATGTGCTATGTGACCGTCTTTGGGGAAAGGCTGATAGTTTCCAATAAAGACTTTTTCTAGAGAAACAATATCCAAAATTGCAAGTAAACATTCTTTAAAACAATTACCATCTGTAAATGGTTTCATTTTTTCAGTGATGCATTTTAAAACTTTGTAGCTGACAATTGTATTTGCCACATTCTTGCCTTTTCTCTTTATAAAAAAAAAAGTTTATTTTTCATATTGAGACTTCAACTACTGAACTTGACGTTTTCTTGATTGTGCAGTAAATTTCTTGAAAATTTTGCAATGGTTTGTCTCATATTTTCCCTTTATTCACAAGGCTTTCTTTGCATACGAGACAAATCAGCTTCACACTGCACTCAATGAAGAAGTAATCTAATGTCCAAGTATCTTTGAAAATTCGTTATTCAACATTTACCTTTATTGGATTGTGTAGTGGACTTTCGGTCAGCGTTCAAGTTGTGGATAACTTGGCAAAGACTAAAGTTACCTCTCATGAAAGAGGAGAACTATTTATGGCACAATGGGAGATTCCATTGTGCACACATGGGCCAGTCTATTCTTTGGATTATGATTGGCTGAATCACCTGATTGGATATGCTTGTACATAAATACAAGCCCTCAGTCCAACTCAAGCTGGTGTCAGTCTTGTGCATAAGCTGGACCCTTGGTAAGTGTTGCTGTTATTATTATTATTGTTGTTGTTGTTATTGACTACTACAGTTCTTTTGATTATTCTACATCCCCCCCCCCGAGTAGGCTGGGTAGTATGAGAGGTATATCTCTCTTTTAGTCCTAGTTTGTTGTGTGGTAGTAACCTAGAAAGAGCTCGGGGAATCCTTGATGATCGAAAGCGTGGGGATATATGTGTGGTTTGTTGTTGGGGTTTGGTTGCTGTGTATGTGCTATTACAGGGAGACGGTAGGAGATGCAAGAATGTAGTATCGCTTGAGGGAATTGTTGGTCCTAGTGTTGACTTGGTATTGGGGTTGGTGCAGGCTTGAGTTCGCATTTTCTGAGGAAACGGTGGTTCCTAAGTGTGATCCTTCCGGATCCGTTAATCCTGATTCGGTATTGTTGATCTGGTAGGGAACTGATGATTTTGCCCGTTGTGTTCCATTTGCGATTGACTGGATTTTGGATGGCTACGGTGTCACCAGCTTGTAACGGTGGAAGGTGTTGGTAATCTACTGTTCTCCGTGGATTACCATTCTTTTTGGCAGTTATTACCATAGTACTGCACCAATCAGTAGGCATACCCACGGGTACTGTAGCTATGATACCTTTTTCTACATCCTTCCAAAGGGCTTGTCTTACTGGTTCCTTGAAGTGGAAGGGTACAGGAATTGGGTTATGCCTGGCTTTAGGGATTGCTCCCTCTTTGAGGTGAATGTGGGCAGCTGGGCCGGACATGGCTGGAAATATCCCATCTTTGTTGAATGTCGTTTTGGCACACTTTTTAGACTCCGTGTCTACCTCTTCATGTTCGTCTGCTAAAGGGTTTGGAAAATGTTTGTGCAATATTCCAACATCGATGCAGGCTGCTCTGCTGAGATAAAGCTGTTGTATGCCCTTGCATATGTAGAGGGCTTGTTTAGTTGTTTTCCCTCTGACCACAAACTCAACTGGTAGCCAACCCTGACACATGAGTGTGAAACCTCCAACTGTTCGTATGATCTTTCTTGATTGGACAAGACTAATCTCTGTGAGGCCTATTTTGATTAAATGCTTTGGTCCCCCAAGACAAATGGCGGCACCACTGTCGGGAAAAACCTTTAGCGTTGTACTACGACTCCTAGGGATATTGACAGCTTGTCTGGGATCTGGTTTTGGTGAGAATGGGATTACTGATGCATTTATTTCAGTTAACAGATCACCTTCTGTAGTCATAATGGTGCCCCTCATTTGATCGAATGTGATATGGGCCATGAGTGTATTTATGGGAGCTTCTTGGTCTTCAAAACTTTTTATCACTGCCGGGCGATATTTCTTTGTCCGACACACTGCTGAGAAATGGTTAAGTTTCCCACAAGTGTTGCACATTTGATTCCATGCTGGACATGTTAAATGGCGGGCACTTGTCCTTGGAGTACCGTGTTCGTGACTACCGCAACCTATGCAGGTTTGACGGGGTTCTTTATCAACAATGTTATCGTTGTGAGTAGCAGTAGAGCTAGTGCGAATATTGCCTCTGCTAGTCTGTACAGCACTGTTTTTTTTTGTCTGCGATATATTGACATCCGGACTGTAGCTATGTCTGAGGTATTAGTCATTGCGGTTTGGTCCCGTAGTGCAGACTCAAATGCCTCAGCATGACAAATATTTTGGTTGAGAGTTCTTAGCAACCCGACTTTTGCCAGTAGATCGGTCTGAAGCGTATCATTCGATGTCCCTTTGATAAATTGGTCCTTGATGTAGATGTCGGACAGGTCGTGATCGCAGTTGGGGCATGAAAAATTACAGTCTATGGCCGTGGATCTAAGACGAACAAGGTATTGTTGGATGGGTTCATCTTCATGCTGTGATATAGATGCAAATGTCATCCGATGGACCATGGGATTTAATTTTTGAGTTACCAATGCTTCTGTCATCTCTAGCAGCTTGTCTGGGTTGGTGGTGAAGAACTTAGGGTACGTATTTATGATTGCGTTTTGGACGGATTCATCAGCGCAACTGTATAACTGGATATTGGCCTGAGAAGTTGGCATGTCCGTTATTCTGGTGAATACTTCCCAATCAATCCGAAATTTTCTGAATTGTTGAGGGGTCATTTCAAGATGAAGTTGGGGAGGCCTGGCAGCTGGTGCCTTAGCATAGGTGGTCTGAGTAGCGGGCTCCTTGGCTTGTCGAAGAATAGACAGAGCTTCTCCCATTGTTGTGATTCCCAGTTCTCTTAGCATGGCTCGATCCATTACTTGAAGGTTTTCTTTCCTCAGTTTTTCCTTCACAAAAGTTGCAGCGTAGCTCTTGGCGGAATCGGCAGCAATGCCTGCTTTGAGGAAATAGTCTTCCCAATCTTCTGTCTTGAATCCTGTTCGTAGCGCCATATTGGATTGTGTAGTGGACTTTCGGTCAGCGTTCAAGTTGTGGATAACTTGGCAAAGACTAAAGTTACCTCTCATGAAAGAGGAGAACTATTTATGGCACAATGGGAGATTCCATTGTGCACACATGGGCCAGTCTATTCTTTGGATTATGATTGGCTGAATCACCTGATTGGATATGCTTGTACATAAATACAAGCCCTCAGTCCAGCTCAATCTGGTGTCAGTCTTGTGCATAAGCTGGACCCTTGGTAAGTGTTGCTGCTGCTATTATTATTGTTGTTGTTGTTATTGACTACTACAGTTCTTTTGATTATTCTACAACCTTTGCCTTGTATTCATCACCATCTATATTTTTTCCTACAAATAAAATAAAAAAAAATAAAACTATTACTGTTTTAAATCATAATTTTTATGACTTTTCAACCTTATCCATATAAGTGACAGAAATACAATAAATAATCATACAAAAACAAAGCATGGATTAACAATAGGTTTTAGCATCAACAGGAATTTTAATTCCACAGTATTTCAGTTTATAATTAATGTAGATATTCATGAATAAGTGAACAAATTAATATTGTGAGTTAAGAAGCTGAATTATTTTTTTAAATTATAAATTTTGTCAATATTTCCAGATAATATAGATATCTGTTCATAAATAATATTATATGCAAGCAAAATCCAAACAAGATACAACATGAATAATTTGTTTTAATGTTTGATCATATGTACAGTCAAACTCTTCAAGGTAAAATGGGTAATCTTTACCGAGAGCATCGGCAGGCCACATAACTTGAGTTGATGTAAAGAGTGGAACTGAAAATGAAACAGTCAAATGAAATATATTTTTTTAATATATACATCACTTTAATTTTTTTTAATATATACATCACTTTAATTTTTTTTAATATATACATCACTTTAATTTTTTTTAATATATACATCACTTTAATTTTTTTATTTAATTTTATAAAAATAACAAATTCAAGTATTGGAGATTTATTTTAAAAAAATTATTTTATTCAAAAGAAAACTGAGTTGTCAGTACGATACGTTGTGAAATCTTTTTTCCTCATATCTTGAAAACTGCTGGGTCCTTCAGCCTCACTTTCTTTCTCACTTTGAACTGGAACTTTCTTTAGGGACGGACTTTTTTCTCCTCTCACCGTTTTCTCTGCTTGAGCAAAAGTACCATCGCCTATCCATACGAGTTCGGTCTTTTATTCCCCTCAAATTTTGGGAATTTTGCGGTTAGTCTCGCCCTCTTTCCCACAAAACCAACCACGTCTACTGCTTCCTCTCCCAACCCTTGTGTATTGACAGCAAAAAACAGAACAGACTTTCTGTCTTTTGGAGGTGATTGCATTAGAAGAATTACTACTAAATATCTGCAGCATGCAGCAATTCATGTGAAGAAACGAGCCCAAATTTGGCAAGATGCTATGCTGCTTAGCATTCATTAATTTGATTTTCATTGCTTCAGTTTCGATAATTTCACAATTTCATGTTTTTGAAAAAGTATTGTGTAATTATTAAAAACAAAAAAAACTATTTTGTTTCATTTCTAGTTCCACTTTTTACATAAACACGACTAATGTGACCCACTGACGCTTTCGCTAAAGATTTCTATAAAATGTACTTTTGAGTGTATAAAATGTTAACACAAAATGTTTTTAAAAAATAGGCTTTAAATGGAAATGGAAAAACAAAATACTATAAATATATCTGAGAGTAAATTGTAAGTAAATTTACAAGTTAAATATTTTTATGAACCTTGAATTTCGTCATGAAATAGCATGGAGCAGTCTGTTTATTCACTGGAAAAGTGTTTTTCGGGTGTCGTATGTGATCAGCTAACCAGCAGGTCAGTGCTTGTTGGAGTTGACTGAATTCTTTCTCAAAATCACTGTTCTTCTACTTTTTAGATGGACTCAGCAGTGGCAAAATATGGGGGAAGGGACAATTTCCTTCTGCCATTGGTCAGTGCTTTGTGATAATTCATCCTTTTCCCAAAATGTTGAACAAGGGCAGCACCAAGAATTGGCCATTCCTTTGTCTGAAAAAGATCTAATCCTAATAACTGTGCATTAATCAATCTACCAAACCAAGTTCAAACACCATAATCTATACTGTTTTTATTTTTATTTGTCAAGCATCAAAAATATCTAGTTATTTGGTTAATTATTTGACAGCACCACAATTTGTAATGTTCCCATATGGCAAGCTTAAATTTATTTCTTTTTGAATAAGTAAATATGAAAAGCACTGATTATATTCATTTGAATTTTATTTCAGTATTTAAAACATTTCTAATTTATTTGTAGAGTAATTAAGCTTTAAAATGCATGATATATGGCCCATGTTAAATTAGGCAGCATTCAAAGGAAGATGGTAGCAAGCTTTTTGTTAAATTCAAAAGAATTGTCTTAAAAATAGTCATTGGTAATCAAGCTTATGGGCTTCAGTTGCCAATCCTTGTTCTAAAGAGTTTGAAAATAGTCTTTCAAAAGTTTGGTGGAAATTAATACACGTTGGAGGCTAATTGATTATCATTATTTAATTATCAGCCAAATTCTGCTCTGATGGAACTCTGGTAATGTCAACTTGTAAACTATTTGTCAACTTGACACTTTATTATCGTTAGTCTCCTTCGTATCAACATTTCACTCGTGACTTTAGTCCTAACTCGTATCTTTCCAGTTAAGGTATCAGTCAACCAGTGGTAAACACACAATGAGTTATTGTGGGGGTGTACAACCTGGGCTTGCCACTGCAGCGCAAGATTAAGATCTTTCAGCGTGGCATCAAGTTCCTCCAAATTGAGATGCTGAGCATCATTTTTCGGACAAACCCACCATGGATCTTCTCCAACATTACCCAATCATTTTAAGACTACACTTGTACCTATTTACTATGCTTCCCCACGGGACAGAGTTAGACACCAGGGTCGTTTTTTAACGTGGAGAAAAAAAAAAAACGACCCTGGTGTCTAACTCCATGGTGATGATTTTAGGGATCTGTTTCAGGGGTACTATGTAGGGAGTTTAGCAGCAAGATTTCTGTTCACATTATGCTTGAACTTCTGCATGTCAGTACAGTTGGGGAAGCAGGAAACCGGAACAGAATTCCAAAGTCTAGATGTTCTGGGGAAGAAGCTAATAGAATAGAAGGCTTTCTTACACCTTGGGATTTCTACTGTGTAGGGGTGGTACTTTGCTGCTTGTCGGGTTTGTCGGGGGTATTTTCATCAAGGAGGTACAAGAGTTAGTCAGAGCATCCATCATTAAAATACTTGTAAATCAAGCAGAGGGATGCAACATTTCGTTGATAGGACAGGGCTGAAGCTTAGATAATAGTTTAGGACCTATCAGGTTGACGACTCTTTAGAACACTCTCCAGGAGCGAGAGACTAGTAGCATATGTGCAGCAGTACTCGATACGTTGGCGAATGGTGGCGTTGTAGAGGTATAGGATACTTTCAGGCGTAAGTAACTTTCAAGCATGGTAGAGAGAGCCCATTTTCTTTGCAGCAGCCTTGGCAATGATTTCAATGTATTTATTCCAACTCATGTTCCCTGTGAACGTTAAGCCAAGGAGTTTGAACGAAGTACTTTCAGGTAATGTATCTTTAGCCATAACTATTGGTGGTTGGTAAGGTTTCATGTAATTATTAAAGGAAACGAGCTCTGTCTTGGCAGCTTTGAATGTTACTATCCATTTCTGACCCCATTCCACTACAGAGTGAAGGTCTTCCTCTAGGGTTTCTGCCATTGCCTTAGATGTGTGCTCATTAGTTTTCCCCACGTGCCTGCTATAGAGCATGATGTCATCAGCAAATATACCCATGTCGGAGACAATTTTATCTGGTAAGGATTGATCCCTGAGGTACACCTGCATTTATATTATATTGTTTGGACGTACGCCCATCGAGGACAACCTCTCATTTAAGAAGGATTTAATTATGTTAAGTATTCGTCCAGTAATACCATAGATTTTATTTTCATGAGAAGACCATCATGGCATACCCTGTCAAAAAACTTAGATATATATAGGGCTACTGCCCTCCCCTCCCCTGCCTTATTCAGTGCTTGGTATATACGTTCAGAGATTACAGTTAAAATATCTGCAGTAGAATGGGCTTGCCTAAATCCATATTGATGGTCAAATAGAAGTTTAGCAGCTGTAAGGTAGTGGACTAGAGCTTGATTAATTAAAGACTCAAATATTTTGGCGAAAACCGGGAGGAGATTAATTGGGCAATAATTTAATGGGTCAGTTCGTTTGCCAGAGATTTTGTAAACTGGTACAACAGAAGCAATATTCCAGCTGTCAGGAAAGCAAGATTCGGTAAGACATTTGTTAAAGAGTTTAGAGAGAACTGGAACAACCTCAACAGAGCATTTTTTTTTTTTTAATAGCACAGCCGGCATGAGACCAGGTCCATATGCTTTTGAGGTGTCTGTTTTTTACGATATCATGTACTTGAGAAGGGGTGATTTTCAGATCATCTGGTGTGGTTTCTGTGCACAGAGGAAAATCAGGGAGGAAATGGTTTGCTGGGTCCAAGGTAGAGTTTGAGGGAAAATAACGGGCAAACATGTTAGCTTTCTCAGTTGCTGTACAAACAACCTCATGATTGTTGGATAGTGGTGGAATTATTGATTGCCCATTATTTACTATTGTAGATTTTCCAGAAATCATGAGTTCCTAATTTCTACACTTCAATGCATTTCCTGGTGGTTTCAGTATATTCACTCTTAGCTGTTGCTACTTCTTTCTTACAATTACTTCTAGCTTCTATAAACTTTGTCTGTTTGTACAGGACTTATGCTGAATAAATCTACGGTATGCATATTACCTCTGAGCAATGGCAGCTGCGCAAGTAGAAGTAAACCATTGGGTAGGGTGGGGTTTGCTATAGAATTTCTGTGTAGGAACATATGCTTCAATTGCTACTTTGAACCATTCAGTAGTCTCATTTGCACACAATTTTGCAGGAAGAGAAAAGATATTTCCCCATGCAATCGCTAATGGTATCCCAGTCAGCCTTATCTTAATATGTTTTCGTTTTGAGCAATGGCTCTTCAACTTGGGGTCGAGAGTTTAGAGTGATTCTACCATTATCACAGCATGATCAGCATTCCTAAGTGGGCAATCAGCATTTGTTACACGATCCTCAGGATCACTTGTCAGAAATAGATCCACAAGTGAGGCTTGCTGGTCCTGGCGATCTGGGAGACGAGTTGGGAATGTTACTGTCTGTATCAAGGAATGGGATATAGCAAAGTTATGGATGATGCTACTAGCTGTCTCAGTGAAGTTAGAGAAGCCAAGCAAATTTCTGTGGCGACCGTTAGTCACTAAATACATGTATTTTGGTGCTAGTGTCAAGGGAGAGTGCTACATCTATGCTGTAAGAGACATGATTGATTATAGTAAAGTCCTGGCTGCATGGAAAGCAATAAAGAAAATACAAGTAGCTAACACTATGTTGTAAATTTAGTTTAAAGCACATGAAGGCCTAGTCACCTGATTCTAGTTTAGATTCCTTAGACATGGGGAGGGTGTTACAAATATAGACTCCAAGACCGTTCCTGTTAAATTCCTTACGACAAAGTGTAAGATAACCAAACATGTTAAAGGCTAAAGATGTTAGAGGGGATGAAAAAGTGCAAGTTAGTTTCAAGATATTCAGTGAGTTTGCTAGGAGAAATGATTCTACATCCTCTAAGATAGTTCTAAGTCCTCGGATATGTGTAAATGCAAGCCTCAAGAGAGGAGGCATGAGTGTGTGCTTGGCTTGAACATTTTTTTGGATTGAGCTATCATTTCATTCTATTTAGTAGTTTCAGATCTAGATTGAGGTGCTAGGCAAAACGCATGTGCATAGGTACCATCATGCAACATGAGTAGACCATCAGCTGGCTTCTCATCCACAAGAATGTGGTCTTGGGAACGCCCACCAGAGATGAATGCAGGGTGTGTTTGCATGTGTGACATGGCACTACAAATATCCTGATATTACACAACTGATGATAGAACAGCCGCTCTAAGCGCTATCAAAGGGCTTCTGTACTGTCAGTTGGAACCAGCAACTGTCAAACCGGTACTCTCAAACTTGTCAGACAGGAGTGGCCCAGTACAATCATGTTAGCATATATGGTAGATAAGCACCCCCAAGATGCCCAGTTATAGGAGAAGGGAATAAGGCAAATGTAGGGAACGGCATTCATTGCCGTAGTTAGGAAACAAGGCTAAGCACTGGGCATCTCTAATGAGTCCTTGTGGCTGCACCTCTGCTCCTGGCTAATAGGCAAAGAAGGAATATGGAGTATAGATAGGCAGAGCCTTACTATTCCTTAAGCAGTTTAGGTTTGCAAACTGGTGATTTGATCAAGTCACCAACTCTAGGGACATTGTCGTCCAGGAATGAGGAGGCCTCCCTCACCCTGTTTGGTGCCAAGACATATGAGGTCAGTGGCACAGGTTTACAAATCGGAGTTTTCCTTATCCCAGATGAATGACCTAACCAGATCTACTGGTCCATCAGCACTGAGAGGGTTTTTCCTGCATCTGGTTGCATGGATAATGAGGATTGATAGTTAGTATCAAAGAATTAATATCTGCTTTGAAGTTATACTCCTCAGAATAGGATTAAGATTGGTTACGTTTTAAAAGGAGGTATGTATGAGTGTGGGGTGTAGATTAAAGGGGAATATCTACCATGGTTAAGAAAAGATCAAATGTGGTTTGTGGATTAGTGACTAATTGGAAAATTATAGTATAAGGGTTAGGGTGCGTTTCGAAATGTGCTTTGTGTTAGTTTTCAAGTAAAGATAATCACTAGTACTTTATCACATCTAATGAAAGAAATATATAGTTGCTAGTTAATACAGATCACTTATAATCTGGGCACAAACTGTGGCTAATAGTTATCTATTTTATAGATATTCTTTAGAGTATAAATATAGGTTAAGCTAATGCATCCCTTAGTAATAGAAATCTATAGATGTTTAGTATTTATCGATTTTGCAAAGGTTAGCCTACTAAAGTTTAAGACCGGAAGCTAAACCCTCCTCCCAAGGTACATGCAAAGTATGTGATTTTATATCAGGTTGGGGAGAAGAGCAATTAGTTTTTTGTTCAAGTTGAAACAGGAGAGATGATATAACTTACAAAAATTCAGCATTTATATACAATAAAGATATACAGGTATTTGGGGAGGATTTAAGAGTATAAGGATTTTTAATGTCAGTGGTTTGCACAATTTAGCAGTTTTTGTATGGTCTTGCTTTTATTTATGGAGATATCTCATATTTTGTACTCTACTGTAATGCTTCCACTTCATCGAGATATTTCGGTCTGTCAGATCACTGCAAATCCTGTCTAGACAGCTGTTTTCGTTTTCATGTCACACAAGATCAATGAAAGTCCTGTCTTTGAGTGGGATCACTGTAGATTACATTAGATAACAAGCAGATTGTAATCTGAAAGTTATCCAGTGGAATTGCCAAATGGAATTTGGCAATTGGATTAGTTTGGGATCAATCCGAAATTACAATCTTATCTCCCCACCCCCAAAAATAACGGGCATAAATCAATAAGAAGCAACCCATGGCACTATAGCCCTTTATAGCTTTTTCCTTTTTTTTTTGTTTACAAAGGAGTCACCACTTATCAAGGCCCAAAGGTCACTCGAGGATAATGGTTAATGAGTGTACAGAAGTGACACAATATCCTAGTAATCGTTAGTAGTGGAAATTTGGTAAATTAGATTACTTAAGGGGGTGGCTCATCAAGAATTTGTTTATGTTGGACTGAATATGATCAAATTGTAGTCAGCTGGAAAGCACGGAACTGGAAGAGAGTTCCACAGGCATGCAGTTCTAAGAAAGCAGCTTTGTTCATGGAATCTGTTTAGGATTAGGCACAGAAAAAGAGTGGGAGAAATTATTGATAGTGGTTTCAGCGAGACGAGTGTTTTTGATGAAAGTTTAGCGAGGGGGGGGCATAGATTGGAGCTCAGACAGGCACCTGCCATGAAAATAATGATAGAGGAAAGACAGGCTCGTAACGTCTCTTCTGTGGGAAGAGATTGCAGAGAAGAGAAAAGGGTACCCCCACCAGGTTATGAAGTCTATTTTGAAATATGATAAAAGGTTTCCAGCAGTTCCTGCCCAGATGTGCCAACAGTACTCCATCTCTGGATGTACCTGACTCTTACTCAGGTAGAGAATTGCATCAGCAGTGAGATATGTACTAGAGCGCTAGAAGGATCCCACCATTTATCCAGCCCAGAAGCTTGTCAAAACATGGAGCCTCCCCAAAATTAGAGCCATTCATTTCAATTGATGCCAGATAGGAGATCAGAGCGTTGTGGTAGGGATATCTCCAGAGAAGACCCTAATTTACCTCATATGTGCTTCTGGGTTGCACTTGCTTACACCACTGCATTTATATTTGCCCTCTATCGCCCCCACAACAGTGGAGTTACTATCTTTAAGAGTATATCTGAGAAAATTGACCACATTCTGTCTGCTCATCATTCAGCTAACATTCACATTTGCAGTGACTTCAATGTCCATAATGTGGAATGGCTGACCCACTCAAACAAGACAGATGATGAGGGGAAGTTCTGTTATGATTTTGCCATTGCCTATGACCTCACTCGGATTGTTCACGAACCCATCCATGTGCCAGATACTACCAGTCAGTATGCAAGCCTTCTAGACCTTTTTCTCACAACTTCCCCTGAGCTATGTTCATGTTCTATTCTGTCTCCTCTGGGATCCTCTGGCCACTCAGTTGTATCAGTTAAGATAAGAATAAAGTCTTCAGACGTACCTCTCTACCGTACTGTATATCGATACTCTATGGCTAACTGGGATAGCTTCCATACATTTATATCTAATCTACCTCTGCATTCCATATTTAAAAAGATGTGTCCTCTATAGTATCAGACCTGACCAAATGGTTAATTGTAGGCATAGACCGATTCATACCATCCAAAAAATTCCAACAAAAACCCAACAGCCAGCTATGGTTCTCCCCAGAATGTGCTGCTGCCATCGCGCACAGAAATCACTTTTTCCATAGCTACCAACATAATAGATGTACTAAGACTAAAGCTGCTTTCAGGACTGCCAGCAACCACTGTAAAAGAGTAATAAAAATGCAAGAGAGCTATATGCTCATTCCATTTAATCCAAAGTAGCTGAGCAGCGGCTTGGTCCGCACCAGTTTTGGCAAATAGCTAACAGGATCCTGAGCAGAAGCATGCGTTCTATCCAAACCATCATCAATGGACCTAGGATCATCTCGTCAGCATCAGACAAGGTTAAGAACTTTGCCATTAATTTTACCCTATGCGACAAAGGTCATCGTATTTCCTCCTATAACAGACAACACGCTATGCAACATACAAATATGTGTATGATGTCGCCAAGCTAATCAAGAACCTTGATTTCAGTAAAGCAACTGGCCCTGATGGCATTCCAATTATAGTGTTGAAAAAGCTTTAACAAGAATTGCCCCCATACTTACAAAACTGTTTTAAGCATTGCCTTAAGGAGAAGTGCTTCCCAACACCCTGGCAAACCTCATCAGTATGCCCTGTATTTAAGAATTCAGGCGATAAGTCATCTCCCTCTCAGTACAGACCAATAAGTCTCCTGTGTGTCATAAGTAAACTGCTGGAATCCATATTAAATAAAGAAGTAGTCAACCACTTCAGCAAAAATAACCTTAGTGACAGATGTGCTAATGGTTATATCTGATAGGATTAGTGAATTTTTTGACAAAGGCTTCCTTTCCAGGGCAATTGCTCTTGACATATCAAAAGCCTTTGATAAGGTATGGCATAAAGACTTACTTCACAAGATTTCCAGCTATGGTATAACTGGAAATGTTTTCTAAATTATTAAATCATTTCTCTCTGATAGGCTCATAAGAGTAGTGGTTAATGGGCAGAAATCAGAGACCCAGAGTATTAATGCTGGAGTCCCTCAAGGGTCCATCCTGGGCCCAACTCTCTTCCTGATCTACATCAATGATCTCCCAAAACACATACTTAAATCATTTGTTGACATCTATGCTGATGACACGACCATCTATGGCCATACACCAAAGGCTGTAAATGCCAAAGTTCTCTCTGATTCTCGCTCCTCTGATCTTGAGTGCGTGGTACAGTAGGGGGAAGAGGTGACTGATTACTTTTAATGCATCTAAAACCAAGCTCCTACCTTTACATCATCAACGCTCTCCATCTGCCATCAATTGAAATGGATGACTCTCGTCTTGAGGAATCTCCATGTTTTAATAAGCTTCTGGGTTTGACCTTTACTCCTGATCTGAAATGGAACACGTACATAAAGTCTGTTGCCAAGGTTGCTGGAAAAATAGTGGGATCCTTCTACCACTCCAGAAGATATCTTACTGCTGATGCAATTCTCTATCTATATAAAAGCCAAGTACGTCCAAGGATGGAGTACTGCTTCCACATCTGGGCAGAAGCTGCTAAAAACATCACTGCATTAGTTACTTATATTTTCTTTGTTGTTTTTTCATCAAGTCAGGATTGTACCTTAATCGATCATGTCTTTGATAGTATAGATGCAGTTGACATCACATTTAAATCCCAACCTCAAGGTGAGCAATCATTGGTCAAAACCAAAAGGTACTACAACAGGGCTTACTGAGAAACCATTAGAGAACATATCTGAGATGCCCCATGGACCGATATCTTCTCTCTTCCTGCTGAACAGAGTGCCAATGAGACAACTGGGCAGAAACTGCTAAAAACAGCCTATCCTGCTTTGACAGAGTACAAAATAGACTTCGTGGCTTAGTGGGGGATGCGCTTTTCTCTTCTCTGCAACCTCTCTCCTACAGAAGAGTCGTTGTGAGCCTGTCTTTGTTTTATCGTTACTTGCATGGCAAGTGCTCATCTGAGCTCCAATCTCTGGTCTCCGCTCGCCAATCTTTCACACTAAACACCTGTCTAGCTGAAACAACTGTCAATAATTTTCCCCACTCTTTATTTGTGCCTAAATCAAAACGTAGATTCCATGAACAAAGCTTCTTTCTTAGAACTGCACGCCTGTGGAACTTTCTTCCGTTTACCTGTTTCCCACCTGACTACAACTTGGATGTCTTCAAGTCCAACATAAACAAATTCCTGATGAACCACCACCTTATCAAATCTCAAATACTAACGATTACTACGATAATATCCCATTGATTATTGTACATGCAATAACCCTTATCCCCGAGGAGCTTCCGGGCCTTGATAAGTGGTGACCACCATGTCAAAAAAACTCTTGAGGTTCGCTTTCACAAATATCTGTGTGCTTAGAGGTAATATAGATGATGTAGAGTCTTATCTTTTAGTAAACTCCCTGGATATCTTAGCATTAAGTGAAATAAACTCTCTTCAATCCCCTCCAACTACTTTAACATTACAGGATACCTCCCTCTTTACCGTAAGGACTTGGATTGATGTATACGCACACTTAGTCTATATTCGTAGCACTCTCCCTTAAACTAGAGAGAAAAATCTTGAATCTGATGACCAGGCTTTATGTGCTTTCGACTAACATTTCATCACTGCATTAGGTACTTATATTTTCTCTGTTGTTTTTTCATCAAGTCAGGATTGTACCTTAATCGATCATGTCTGATAGTATAGATGCAGCACTCTCCTTGGATAGTAACGCCCAAATACATGCGTTTGGTTACTTTAATGTCCACTATAAAAATTGGCTTGGTTTCTCAGGTTACACAGATGCAGCTGGACGCTCCACTTTATTGCCTATTCCCTCACATAGACAGTAATGTTTCCAACCGGCCTACCAGATCGTGAACCTCAGCAGGTTTCACTTCTAGACCTATTCCTCACCACAGTACCTGAGGATTGTGTGACTAATGCTCACAGTCCAGTTGGAAACGCAGACCACCTTGTGGTATCAGTTGACATCACATTTAAACCTCACCGAATTAATTACTATATTGCCAATTTCTACTGTACACTCTTTAACCCTTATCCTCGAGTTGCCTCTTGGCCTTGATAATGTGGTGATGCCTGTGTAAAAAAAAAAACCCTCAAGGTGAGGAATCATTGCTCAAAACCAAAAGGTACTACAACAGGGCTTACTGAGAAACCATTAGAGAACATATCTGAGATGCCCCATGGACCGATATCTTCTCTCTTCCTGCTGAACAGAGTGCCAATGAGACAACTGAATGGTGCAAAGCGGGAATTGAAGCACATGTTCCCTCACGGAAATATTATGCAAGCCCCCCCCCATGGTTCACTACAGATTGTACAGCTGCTATGGCACAAAGACAGCATGCATTCTGCCAGTTTGTACGTCATAAGTCAAATACAAATAGGCAAAATTCGTAGATGCTAGAAATCATTGTAAGTGAGAAATAGTGACAACCAAAAGAAAGCATGCTGAAATAATTAGGGAATGCATAGATTCGCCAAAGAGACTTGTCATTTCGGAAAAATCTATACTAGTGTAGTGAATAAAGAACAATCAGTAATTCCTCCACTGAGCAACAACCAGAAGGTTGCATGCACGGTAATGGAAAAGGCGGAACTGCTGTCCTGGCGATTGCCTCTAACTCCACCTTAGAGCCAACAAACAACTCTCTCCCAAATTTCCCTATGAGGACTAAAGCCACATTAGATGATGTAAAAATCACCCCTTCTCATGTCTGTGATACATGATACATCCAAGTCCTTTGACAAAGTCTGGCACAAAGGACTGCTAATGAAAATTAAATTGTACATTATAACTGGACGTATACTAAATATAATTAAATCTATCTTAGACAATAGAAGCATACAGGTTGTCATTGACGGACATACATCCAAGCAGCATAACATTAATGCAGGAGTGTCTCAGAGGTCGATCCTTGGACCATTATTATCCCTGAAATTCAAAAACGACCTCTCTGATAATATTGTGTCCGAGATGGGTATATTTGCTGATGATACAATGCTCTATAACATGCATTAGGGAAGAAAAGATGTACATAAATCTAAGACAATGGAAAAATCATTAGAAAATGACCTCCAGATCGTAGTTGAATGGGGACGCAGATGGATGGTAATATTTAATGCTAGGAAAACTAAGCTGCTCTCCTTTAACAATTACAAGACACCTCTCAAACCGCTTATATCAATGAAAAAACCACCCTACTTGAGAATTCTACTTTTAAACTTTTTTTTGGGACTATTTTACCATATTTTACTTTGTGGGCAATCTGAACTGGAACAAATACATAGAGGACATTGCAAAGATGGTGGGTTCCCTCTAGCAAGCTAAAAGACTACTCACACCTGAGGGTATCCCATACCTCTACAAGGTCACCATTCGCTCATGCATGGAGTATTGTTGCCACATCTTGGCTGATGCATCTACCACTAGCCTCTCGATCTTGAATAGGTTTCAAAAAAGAGTTGTCCATCTAATCTGTCCAACTTTATCAACTAAGCTCCAGATCTTGTCCCAGCGTAACAATGTTGCATCTTTGTGCCTGTTTTAATAGAATGTTTTCTGATGAACTCGTTGCACTTGTACCCCCTACATACCCCGACAAACCCGTTCAGCAATAAGATCTACTTTCACTGTTGAGGTCCCTAGATGCCAAAAAGCTTTCTATTCTAATAGTTTCTTCCCTTGAACAGCTGGACTTTGGAATTCTCTTCCTGCTTTCCTGGTCGTACTGATATGCAGAAGTTTAAATGTAACAAATCTACATCTTGCTAATCTTTCCTAGACATGGTCTCAAAAAGTAGCCTTTTTCGTCCAAGTGGTGATATGCCTTGTTAGGAGTTAACATTAAATAAATAAGTAAAGCTGGTAGAGTGTGTATGTGAGTATATTTGTATTTATGTTAAACATAAAAAATGATGTACATGAAAAGTTATTATAAAATGCTGAATAGGTGTGGGAGGCTAGTATATGGATCTGCAGAATAGATTTCCACATAGTGGTCAAGGAGTTGGAGTCAGAGTCTAAGATATCAAAGGGGTCGGAGTCGGCATTTTAGGAATTCAAGGAGTCTGACTTTTACCATCCGACTCCGCAACCCTGCCATTAACATAGAAATCCGGAATTCTGGATGCGATGAAGTCATTGAAGGTCGATTCATCTCTGCTTTTGAAACATTTTTTGTGCAGGAAATTGTCAGAATATTTGAAAAGGTGATAATCGGAGGGTGATAGGTCTAGTGAATATGGCGGATGAGGCAGTCTCGTAACCCAATTCATTCAGCTTCTGCAGGATCAGTTGAGAAACAGGCGGGTGAGCATTAGGGTAGGTCGATTTTTCACTTTTTTCAGAATATAAAAAAATGGCACTTACCAAAAGTTGCGTCTGGACATATTAAGTACTCATGCAAAAAATTAGATGAAATGCTCGATCGGTTTTTTGCGTATTTTAAATCAAAGTTTTAGACGAAAATATACTGAAAATTCCTTGTTTTCGCAAGGTTCGTCTTGAATATTTGTGTAAATACCAAAATGTTTCAGTATTTCAAATCAGAGGATGTTTTTTTATTTTATGAAAATGATATTAATTAAAAAAAAAAACATTAATAATCTTCAAATTGAAAAGATGCCCCCCCCCCCCCCCCCCCCGCATTTTACTTTTATCTTTTTTAATTTCACCAATTATCCAAACTGTGTGGCAACTCTAAGTAAGTTAAGTAATAAGTAGATGTTCTGCACTCTGTCAAGAGATGAAAGGGTATGCTTTGGAGCTCCATCCCAGGTGTGGCAGCAGTACTCCCTCTTAGAACGTATTTGTTTTTTGTATAGGTAGAGGATTGCAGTGGCAGATACTTCCTGGAGTCGCTATGGATCTTATATCGGTCTTTCATTTCAAGAAACAAACAAACAAGGAAAAGATCAAACTTTATTTGGGTGAGCTTAATATATAGTCAAACTGCTCCATATAAGAGCCCTTAGACAAAAATGCTGGTCTCAATTTCTGACTCAACACTTTGGCTGTGATGTGTTGATGTCTTGCTTCAAAACCATACACGGTCTGTGATGCCTCCGTTGTTAACTTGACTGCCCGTTCCACGCCCTGAGAATGTGAGGGCAAATCTGACAAGTCCAGCTTGTTCCCAGTAAATAAAGATTCTTGAAGTTCAGAATCAGAAAAATCTTCCGTCATTGGTGATTCAAAAATACCACATAAGTTCAAGTTTATTAATTGTGTCCAATGGGTCGCATTAAAATTAATATGTGGTATTCTTTTTAAGCGTTTCCTGGTTGACTCCCCACTCCTGAAAGAATATAAAAATTAACTGAATATTAAAAAAATCTGATGTGTACTGCTTTAATAATTATGGTGAAATTAGATAAAATCTTTAAAAATGTTTGTATAAATTGGAATAAATAATTGAGTTGTTGATATATAAATAAATATTTACTTACCTAATGGCCAAAATTCGTTTTATAGCTTCTTCTCTTACTTCAACTTCCTCAGATTTGACCATCAAATATAGAAGGTTTTCAGGCAGTAAACAAAATGCATTACCTTGTATATTTTTTAATGTGATCTGTTGGATTTCCTGCGGCTGCTCCTTAATCCTCTGGATCATATTAAAAATGTGCATTTGCTGATTGTGGAGTTTATTATTTTTTTAAATTTCAAACCAACAAATGGCATAAACATTTACAATGAAATTTATTAGCTTCTGGAGTTTTGTTGTGAGCCTTTATGGGTATGCACCACGAGTCCATAAACACATGAGCCTTATGGCCAAAGTTAGCCATCTTGCCTGGTTTAAAGGACCAATTTTCCATGAAGCATATCTAGAGTCAACCTTACCTCTAGAAATACCTACTGTATATTCATACAATAGTCTCTGGTCACAACTCAGGTCATTCATTTCATCAATTTTCAAAATTAAATCCAGAGGATTTCTAATTTTGGAAAATGATGTTTGGGGTAAATCATGGCAATCATTTGAGCATAATTTTCCTCGGGGTCCGCTAAATGTTGTAGGGCCTTTTGTACAACCATCCATGTTTTTAAAAAGAGCCCTGAAAGGTAATTCATTATGGTGCAAAGAGCAACCAATTGTATGAAGATTTTTTTTTAGCTTTTTTTCTAAAATTGCCACCATTCCACCTTCACAACCTGTGTTTGCATTCGTGTTATCCACAAGGATAGCCTTGATGGTGTTTTCACTGTTGAATTCATGCAAAACATCCATCACTTTCTCTGCATGAACATCACCTGTTGCAGCATTGTTTGGAAGAACTTTGTGTGTCAAATATTGACTTTCATGTCCTGTCTCTTTTGTAAACGTTAAATGACGTTCTGGTGCCTTGGCTTTTTTCATAATTTTCTGTCCATTCTCCTTTACAGTTTCCTTATACAGTAATGTCTCCTTATCCATCATTCTCCCATCAACTCCAATGATAAATAATAAACTAGACAAGATACTATTAAAAAAAAACACCGAATATATGTCACCCTATGTCACGGTAATATATATTGAGCGAATTTCTAACAGTATTTTGTCTAGTTTATTATTTATAACACCTTTTCTCGAACTTACCGTGTTTAAGAGAGAGTTGGCCGCCATTTTGAATTGTCCAATACATCGGTAAACACTGCATGTTTTTCGAGCTGAATAAATATGTTACATTGAATAAACACAAAAAAAAATGTATCCAATTTGGTAGAAAAGTAACTTATCTTGCCTTTGATAACATTTATTTTTTATATATTTGTTTTTTGACAACTTTTTCGAATCTATGTGTACAGTAATACAAACCCCAATTTTCTTTCCAACTCTCCCCAAAACTTTAAAATTACCACTTTATAGACAGCCCCCCCCCCCAGCAAAAATTGTCCGTTTGGAGGTGCGAGGGGGAATCGTTGTGGGGGCCGCATGTAAACAGAGAATTTTTGCTTGGGAGGGAATCTATAAATGCAGTCATTTTAAAGGATTTTTCGAGGGTGAAAACATTCTGCACATTTATCAAAATACTTGCCTGTGACAGAAAAAAATTGTTTTCATGATATGAAGACGTAACTAGATGACCAGAAAGTGGGTACCCATTCTACGTTACATTTATATAGGAAAGTGATATCCCAGTTTTTAAAAAGTAATTTCTTCATATCATGAAAACTACTTATCTGCCCAAAATTTAAATGTGATATTCGTTTTCAGCACCCCCGAAAACCTATAAAAGTTGTCATTTTAAAGTTTTTGGGGGAGTTTTTTTTTTTTTTTTTTTTTTTTTTTTTTTTTTTTTTTTTTTTTTTTTACAAAGGCATCACCACATTATCAAGGCCCAGAGGCCACTCAAGGATAAGGGTTAAAGAGTGTACAGTAGAAGTTGGTCAATATAGTAATCATTAGTAATGAAAATTTGGTAAATTTAATAACTTATATGGAACGGCTCATCAAGAACTTATTTACTTTAGACTTGAACAAAACCATATTGTAGTCAGCCGGAAAGCAGGAAAACGGAAGACAATTCCACAGGCGTGCAGTTCTAAGAAAGAAGCTTTGTTCATGGAATCTACGTTTAGGTTTAGGCACAGATAAAGAGTGGGGGAAATTATTGATAGTGTTTACAGCTAGACGAGTGTTTCTTGTGAAAGTTTGGCGAGGGGGGACCATAGATTGAAGCTCAGTTGAACACCTTCCATGAAAATAACGATACATCAGAGACAAACTCGCAACATCTCTTCTGTGAGATAGAGGTTGCAAGGAGGAGAAAAGGACATCTCCTACGAGGCTACGAAGTCTATTTTGAACTCTATCAAGGCAGGACAAGTTCTTTCTAGCAGCTCCTGCCCAGATGTGGCAACAGTATTCCATCCTTGGACGTACCTGGCTCTTATATAGATAGAGAATAGCATCAGCAGTGAGATATCTACTGGATCGATAGAAAGATCCCACCATTTTTCCAGCGGCCTTGGCAACAGATTTGATGTACGTGTTCCATTTAAGATCAGGAGTAATGGTCAAGCCCAGAAGCTTGTCAAAACTTGAGGCCTCCTGAAGACGAGAGCCATTCATTTCAATTGATGACAAATGTGGATTAGAATGTTGATGATGTAAAGAGAGAAGCTTGGTTTTAGATGCATTAAAAGTAACCAGCCACTCCTTTCCCCATTGTACTACGTGCTCAAGATCAGAGGAGAGAGAATTGGAGAGAACTTGCTCGTTTACTGTCTTAGATGTGCTACCATAAATGGTAGTGTCGTCAGCATAAATGTCTACAAATGATGTAAGGATATGATTTGGAAGATCATTAATGTAGATCAGGAAAAGAGTTGGGCCCAGGATGGATCCCTGAGGGACACCGGCATTAATATTGTGAGCTTCTGATTTTTGCCCCTCAACTACTACTCTTATGAATCTATCAGAAAGAAATGATTTAATAATTGAGAAGACTTTTCCAGCTATACCATAGCTAGCGATCTTATGAAGTTGGAAAGAAAGTTGATAGTGACCCTTTTCTTTTTTAAAAAATTAAATTATCAGGTGTAAGTACAGAATAGTTGCAAAACTATTTCCATGTTTAAATGGCTTTCTAAATAATAATGTTATTATTTCAGCACGGTAACATAAGTGCATAAGTACACAAAAACACTTAATAAATTTGAGAACATTTGACATAAATACACTCATGTTGACTTACCTTAAAGAGAAATATGAAGTTCAGCTAGCTCGTTGTTTTTTTGTTTTTTTTTCAGGAATAAACACTATCTTTTTGAAATAGAAACAAATCAGAATAATTATATATGTTGTTGTTTTTTATATTTAAGCCTATTTTAGAGAAAAATTTGAGCGATATTTAAACAGAAAATAGGTAAGAGATAATTCAAGAGTTTATTTAAAAAACGTAAACACGAAAACACGGGCGTCGTAATTTCAACCGGTGAATCTTTATAAATTACCCAATAAATAAAACTTACATATATATAGATATTTCTATAAAAAATACAATATTAGAACATTTTTAGTGTTTTTGTTTTTTATATTTTCGTTTAATCTCTAAAAACACGAAATAATAAATTTTTAAATATTTATAATAATAATGTATTGTATTGCTTGCTTCGTTAACACTCGGGTTTTATTTAAGCGGTACATACGGGCATTGCCACCGACACCATGATAAAAATTGGAATTTATTTGGTCTTTAAGTTGGAATTCGCTACAAAATACAAAATTTTACAGAAAAATATTTCTTGTGGTAACTTTTAACATTATTTTGCAACTTTCTACCAATACCATTATGTACGGTTCCAAAATCGACCTACTCTAGTGAGCATTGTCATGGAGAATTGGTCCCTTCATATTGACCAATCTCGGGTACATACGTTGGAGCTTCTAGTGCATTTCGTAATTTTATTGGCAGTATTACTCTGCCATAATCATTTCGCCTGGATTCAAGAAGCTGTGATGGATGAGACTGGCCACAAATTAAGCCAAACAGTCATCATAAACTTTTTTGGTGCAATTTTGGCTTCAGGAAGTGTTGTGGAGCTTTTCCGACATCCAACAACTGTGCTAAACATTACCAGTTGCCATAGAGGATCCACTTCTCATCACATATCATAATCCGCTTGATAAATTGGTGTTTTTTGTTGCGGAGAAGAAGCATAGAACACACCTCAAAACAACAATTTTTTTATTATCGTTCAATTCATGTAGCACCCATTTATCCAACTTTTTTTACTTCTCTATTTGCTTTAAATGGCGAATGACTGTTGGGTGGTTGACCTCAAGTTCAACAGCAACTTATGTGATTTTGCAAGGATCGGCTTCAATTAAGGCTTTCAAATGTTTATTATCAACTGTAGTGGTTCCTGGGGCAAATGCATCATTGATATCATGAGTTGTCTCAGCAGATTTTCGGTTTCTTTTTTATTTAAGACTCCACACATCTCCAAACACCCGGGCAATGCCGGGTACCCCCGCTAGTCTACGTATATAAAAGCGAAAATGTGTGTATGTCTGTGTGTCTGCTAAAACCTTTCGACAGACAGAACAAAAATGAACAAACTCGGTATCATATTGAAGCTCCATACTTCGCCCGGAAAATATTAAAAAATTGGCCAAAAACGTTCATTTTTTTCACCCCGAAATCGACAATTTTCTACAGGGGGGGGTCAACAAAAACCGTCCTCCGATGACGACGACCGGTTCTACGCATGCGTCAGATGACGTCATGACCTGATTTAGTTTAAATAGTTGAAGAAGTGACTAAATTTCATGTACGTTGTGTGAGCTCAGTTGGTTAGCGCGTTGGGTCATTATCTAAACGTTTTGGCTTTGAATCGTGGTGTTAAATGTGTCTTTTTTTTTTTTTTAAATTCAAATATTGAACCAGTGTTATTTAACCATTTTTCACGTAACGTTCGTTTTTCTGTTTTTTGTTTTTTTTTGACTTCTCTTATTAAGTTTTCATTAACACCCAAAAACACTCGGGTACCCAACGATTTTTTTAATTTTAATATTGAAACAGGCTTATTTAAGTCATTTTTCACATGTTTTTTTTTTTTTTTTTTTTTGGTTTTAACGTTCGTTTTTCTGTTTTCTTTTTTGTTTTTTCGATTTTTACATTTAACATCGTTTGTTTGCCTTACATTAGTTTTTTTTTTTTTTTTTTTTCGATGTTTGGTTACCCAATGTACCCCCCGCTTTCTGTTTTCTTTTTTTACTTCGCTTATTCTTAGGTTTTCATTAACACCCCCACCCCCTCCAAACACTCGGGCAACGCCGGGTACCCCCACCGCTAAGCAGGGTTTTTTAATGTTCGTTTTTCTTAGGTTTTCATTAACACCCCCACCCCCGCCCAACCACACACACCGAAAAACACCCGGGCAACGCCAGGTACCCCTCGCTAGTCATATATAAAAGTAACATGTGAGAAAACGATATTGTTTTTGCACCAACCTAATATATTTAATTTTCGAACATTACAGTTAAACACTGGGATATGCTGGCACTAAAATATAGTTTTTCAGGTTACGATGTGGAATACAATGTTTTTCTGGACCCTAGTTACGGTATTTGCCCTGCCTACAGTGTTACTTATTTGATTCTATACATATGTATTATATACTGTACTGTATTTTGTTACTAATTTTAATGTTGTATTCTGGGGTTCTACTGTAATTGTAATAATGACTTTATAGCTGCCAATTAAAAAAAAAAATACAAAACCAGGCGATTACGTGTGAATACCTTTTTTTTAAAAAAAAAAAAATCTTGGTGGAAAAAAAAAGAAAAAATGACAACAAAAATAATTTAGAGTAAAGGGGGATCATTTTCGTATATAAATTTAATGTATAATGAATCTCCATTTTCCGGCCATTCTTGCCTTTTAGAGCAATTTTCTTGATATTTTTTTAATTTGAAAAGTTAGTATATATGTATGTAAAAAATTATGCTACCACTAAATCTATCACAATTCAATTTTGAGTTCTGTAACTTTTTTTCTTTTTTTTTTCTTTTTTTTTTTTAATGCATACATGGAATTTTTATGGTATTGCAACATATTACTTGGAAACCATTAATTTCTAGAAATTTTCAGTGCCATATTTGAATTCCTTGCACAAAAGTACATTTATACAGCAAATTTCATTGCTTAATCTTGTGTTTTAACAAAGATATAGCAAAAAATAGAAAAAGTAGTACAAAAATGTTACAAAATGCATAGAATCTTAAAAAGGGGGAAAAAATCCAAACATGTGAGGCACAAAAATAGTCATAACTTCATTATTTTTGGTCGGATTTAAAAAAATCAAAAAAGATTCTTAGATCTTCAAGGTCTTTCTATGTATGCTATTGAGATATTTTATGTTATTCAATTTTTTTCATGTGTATTGCTATCTTATTGGTTGCAGTGTGCCAAATTGCCAAGGAAATTACAAAACTCCCAAAAATGACTATTTTCTTTTCATAAAGACAAGGAATTATTTTCTGTTTAGACTTGTGCAATTAACAGAAAATTTCTTACTAAGGAAATACAGTTAAGATATATTTATATATTTTTTAAGTGTATTTAATATTAGTTTTCAAATTCGTTTTTAATTGAGTTTTTGTTTTTAGAATTTTTTTTTTTTATAATACAGCAAACCTGTTGTTAACTGTATATTTTCTTGTAAGGATGCGAAAAAAAAGTGAATTTTTGGTCAAAAAGTTAAATTTCAATATATCAGGTTTACAAGAAAGTTCTTGCGGTTTTTAACTTGTAAATTCAGATAAAAATATCTTGGCTCGAACAAAAATTTATTGATCGAAATAAGCACCATCAGAATCAAAACACTTTTGTCAATGCAAAACAAGTGTATTTATGCCAGTATTCATGCCAGTAATGTTACCTTCTGGTGACGATGAAGTCACTAAAGGCATTTTTGATATCGCTTAGGTTTTTGTTGCATTTCTCATGCAGAAAGTTGTCAAGATGCTTGAAAAAGTGGTAGTCAGTAGGTGAGAGGTCTGGAGAGTATGGCGGATGAGGCAGTTTCGTAACCCAATTTGTTACTTTTTCGTCGTAATGGTTTTGCTTGCATTCACAAAACTAATGGATGAGACCAGTCACAGATCACCAAACAGTCAGCATGACCTTTTCTAAGTGCAACTCTGACTTCAGGAAGTGTTACGGAATTTTGTCAGCGTTTAACCACTGAGCTGAGCATTACTGGTTGCCCTAAAGAACCTACTTTTCATCACAAGTTGCAACCTAGTCGAGAAACAGGTTCTTGTATAAAAGAATGGAAGATTTATAACAGTGTTTCTTTTGTTGAATGCAGTTTGTGAAGCACCCATTTATCAAGTTTTTTTGTCTTTCTGATCTCAAGTGATTGGAAATCATCATATACGCTCTTTAAAATGAAATATAAAGTAAAGAAAATTAAAACTTATTTAAAAATACATCATTTGGAATCATAATTAAAAATTCTGCAAGCACTTTCTAGTCAACTAGCATTGCTCAGTCATAAAATGCACTTGAATATATTTAATTTATGCAGATTTCATATTTATTGTTATTATAGAGTTCATTCTTTATTGATTATTATATTGTATCCAATATATAGAAGTGGCCCACTAGCATGGCCTGGTCATAAAATATGCTTAAATACAGGGTGGAACAATAAATTTGTCACCCCAAAGAAAACAATACTACAAATTTATTTTAAAACTTTTATGGAGAAAATCAATTCAGGTAACTTGATTATGTAATAGAGCTGATATCTATTCACTTCCAGCCTCAATCACTGCCTCGATACAGGTCCGGAACTGGGAGCATACCTTTTTCACAAGTACTGGTGGAAGTTCAGCGAATACTTGATCAGGCTGGCTTTGGTGTTGTGAGAGGTCATGTTGGTGATGTTCTCAATGTATGACCAAACGAAGCAGTCCATCAGATTCAGGATGGGAGAGGAGAATAAAGCCTTAGTGCTCCTTCTGAAACCAAGCCTGGGTCTCTTTGGACTTGTGGGTTGGTGCCAAGTCCTGCTGCCATACTCAGGGTCTGCCAGCGCTACCTGATTGCACCAGGGGATCACCACACTCTTCAGCATATCTAGGATCACTTTGGTGTTGACTTTAAAGCCGATTTCAGAGATGTGAGGTGGCATGATGTAGACCTCACTTGAAACTACACCAAAAACCATAACTGTGGCCGGAAACTTTGTTGAGCTGTGCCCTTAAGTGTTGAACTATCCGCATTTGCATCTTGACGGTGCTGGCAATGGTCCTGTTGCCATAACTTGGATCGATAGAGAGCATGAGTTGTACAGCAGTGCATCTCCAATCTCGCTCGTTGAACATTGTGTCACTTTCAGACATGATAAAAGGCTCCTATTGCTTTTAGGATTTATGCACAACTGGCCAACTAGTAGATGGTCTGTAACAAAAATAAAAAATGATTTTCTATCAAACGGAAATGGAATCCTGTTGTCTTTTCTAGTGCGACAATCTTATTCTTCCACCGTGTATTATATTTTAATTCACATAGATTTCATATCTATTAGTATAGAGCCAATACTCGATTATTATATTGTACCCAATATATAGTAGTGATTTCAAGTTTTTTAAAAAATATGACTTGAATGCCATCAGCTAGGATTGAAACCAAAACATGTAGCTCTTCAGCCTTATTCGTTACTATTTGACCTATGCGTACAAAAACTTTAAAAAATAATGCATATTTGCGCAGTATAGAAATAACATGTATAGTCGATTTAGGCCTACCAAGTTCCAATTTTTTTTTCATTTTTAACCCTTTAGTAGTTATTTTTACAGACTAAAAACCAAATCAAATTTGTTCCATGGGTTTAAATTCCCTATATATCCAAAAATTAACAGGAGTTTGATAGAGATCATTCCTTAAACAGATAAGGTTATATATATATATATTTTACATAAGCATCACCACTTATCAAGGCCAAGAGGCCACTCGAGGATAAGGGTTAAAGAGTGTACAGTAGAAATTGGACATATATATATATATTTTTTTTTTTTGAATTGTTCAACAAATAAATGAGATTGTTTTCAGTCTGTTCTTTTAATATTAAATAATTTTTTTCATAAAGTATCATCTATATAGTTTGGATATATTTAGTTTTCAGTGTGGGGTGGATTAATAAATTTACAAATTTTAGCCTTGATCATGACTTTTTGTTTTGTGTTTTAACTCAATTTATTTCACTAAAGTCTATTAAAACTTTTGTATATGTATGTTTCGAGTTTATCATTTTTGTTAGGAAATTTTATTTGTATAGTTTTAAAAGTAATTCAAAAGTATAAACAAACATTTTCATAAAATATATATTCATATATTTCTTTCCAAATAATTTGGAACATTTTGCATTGTTTGGTAACACTTACTCATTTGAGTCTGTCTTGATCAATCATAGGAAAATCAGAGGGAATCAACATCCGATCATGATTATAGAATTTCATAAACCAATTCTGCTGAGGAATATCCTAAGTCCTTCTATCATAGCAGCACAGAAACCAAGGATAACAATTAATATTCAATCCATCATTGAGTATCAGCTTTCATGATGGAAACACTCGATCATAACAACTGATGGTCCGTATGCATTTTCTACCGAGAATTTTGGAAAGTTCTTAGAAAAGATGGGATTTCATTTGCCACAATTACTTGTAATGGTTGCAGGGACACTTTAACACAAAATCCAGCCTGCGATGAAAGTAATCTCACTTGAAGAAATGGTTTTATATCAACATGAAAAACGATCAGGAGTAACTGTGGTTGATTAACCAAGGTCCAACTAGGTCAATATAGATATGGTTAAATCGTGCATCAGGAGTGCAGAAAGGTTGCAGAAGAGCTTTTATATGCTTGTGCACTTTCAATTTCTGGCATAAAAACAGGAATGAATCTGAGTAGTGAGCTTGTGTATTATATTTAGTCATACGAATTTAGCTAAAAAAGGCTTCACTGTGGCAAAAATTCTGAGGTGAGCTAGACTGTGCGAAAAGGACAAAGTAAATTAACGGAAGTCTCCTACACAATTTGTTCATCCGCTGCAGAAATGGGAACATACTGAAATTTATAAGTAGCAAATTCTGGTGTTGACAGATTCAAAACTGATGCCATTTGCTGAAAATTGATGTTCAAAGAAGAAAAAAATAACACTGATTGGAAGAGACGTTGCAGCATATGTGCCCCATGTTGTTGAAAAACTGAAATAAAATCCAAATGTTGAGCTTCATTAGGAGAATAGCATGAATGTAAGAGAAACAATAGTTCAACTAAATGTCAACTTCATGATCCTAGAGCACATGACCAAAATGTTTAATTAATAATAGCAAGAATTTTGTGTTCAAAAGTATGATGCAATGTCTCTGTATGTATCGGTTAATGAGAAAAATAAGGCAGTATTTGCTGGTGCTATTGCGCTGCTGAACTAAATGCATTTTCTACAAAGGAAAATTGTGTCAATTAGCTTCTTTACCATGTTAAAAGTTTTCAGCTGACAATCATTTTATCTGATAGTTTCATTTGTAGAAATAATATATATATATATATATATATATATACTAGCAAATGTACCTGTCGTTGACTGGGTTCAAAAACAGCCTACAGAAAATGGACTCTGATTTATGAAAGTATGATAGGTTATGAAAAGGATGGGTTGTAAATTTGGGTTGAATTTGGGGGCATCAAAACCAAAGCAAAATATGATGAAAGTAAAAATAAAATAGATAAACCCCATAATTTATTATACCATACCTGTTCACACTGAAACACTCATCACAATATTCTGTGGATCTATATTAAAAAACCTTGTTAAACTTTGTGACATATTTCCATTCTGTGAAGGTCAAGTGTGAACGAACACCCCATAATTTTATTATACCATATTTCTTCAAACTGAAACATAATTATCAAAGTATACTCACGCAGATAGATATGAAAAGTCTTTATTAAAGTTTGTGCCTATTTCCATTCTATGGAGGTCAAGCGTGAACGTAGACCCCACAATTTTATCATACCATCCCTATTCTAGTTAAAACATACTTATCAAAGTATTATTATGTATATCTATATCAAAAACACTTGTAAACGTTTTTTTAAATTTTTTATTTCCATACTTTGTGGACCAGGCACGTATGTAGACCCCACAATTTTAATGAATCATCATTATGCCAGATCAAACATACCCATTCCTGTGTCTCGATACATCTTCTACCATTATATGTGATCAGTTTTCTATAATAGTCAACCATATAGGAGCCTATCTGAACGTCTGTGTGTGTGTGTGTGTGTGTCTGGTCACGACCAGACACACACACACACACACACACACACACACACACACACACACAGATGTTCAGCTTTATATTATATATATATATATAATTCAATAAAAAAGAATGTCTTGGTTGTCGAAGTTGGTGTACATAAATCCTGTATAGTCCTAATTTTCTGTTTAGACTTTTGGGATCAAATTCAAAGAATAGTTACTTTCCTTTGACTGACAAGAGTGATCGCCCTTGGATGTAGTAGGAGGGAGTAAGAGTTCAGCCCTGACACCTTGAGAACGAAACACATACGGCTCCCGAGAGATTGCACATTCAATGGATCAATTATTATAATCTCACTCATAAGTTGTTGAATAAATTTGTTAACCTTCCTCTTTGTCCTCATATCCTTGTTATTTCAGAGGTTATATACATTTCAAAACCTGTAACAACTGGTGATGAGGATTGTTTTGTATTTTCATACACATGTGGTAGCAAACACATTTCACAAAAAAAAATGAAACCTATTTTTATACACATGTGGTAGCAAACACATTTCACAAAAAAAATGAAACCTATTTTCATACACATGTGGTAGCAAACACATTTCACAAAAAAAATGAAACCTATTTTCATACACATGTGGTAGCAAACACAAAAAAATGAAACCTATTTTCATACACATGTGGTAGCAAACACATTTCACAAAAAAAATGAAACCTATTTTCATACACATGTGGTAGCAAACACATTTCACAAAAAAAAATGAAACCTATTTTCATACACATGTGGTAGCAAACACATTTCACAAAAAAAAAAAAATGAAACCTATTT
This sequence comes from Euprymna scolopes, assembly GCF_053919585.1. Classification (NCBI taxonomy): domain Eukaryota; kingdom Metazoa; phylum Mollusca; class Cephalopoda; order Sepiida; family Sepiolidae; genus Euprymna; species Euprymna scolopes. Next base: position 123,374,350 of record NC_136483.1, read on the forward strand.
TCAGGACCATTCAAACTTCATTTCATTAGAAATTTTTTTCCTTTTTTTAAAAGAAAATAATATTCTTGACACTTTTCATTGAAAAAAGAAAAAGCTGAAACATCTGAAAATGGATTGCACCTTACAACAGTTATTGCAACAACAGTTACAGTTGATGGAATCATTTTCAGAGAGATTCTTAACACCTTCATTCTTGCTCTCACAAACGAAGCTCATGACATCAGCAGAATCAGTTGCAGCACAGAGTTCCATTATGACTTAATGTCTAACCCGACATTCTGTACATGGTTTTCACACAATGAGGACCTCTTTCAGATGGAACTCAAGGAATAAGCTGACAACTTATATACTTCCTAAACATCCACATTACTACAACTTTGGTGAGACAACACAGGTGCTGAAGCAGATATTCAGTGAGCAAAGTTTGTTCTTTAATATGTGATTTAGTTGTCTTAATTAAATGTGAATTGACCGACTCCTCAGCTTATGCAAACAATATAAACAGAATGTGAATCGTTCACAGATGTTGAATTCAAGTGTTTAATTTTTGTAGGTAGTTTGAGATCGGTGGGAGACACAGATATTCATACAGATTTTGTTGAAAATAGAATCTGGAAATAACTTGACAACAAATGTGGAATGTTGGCACCTCATTATTCTAAAGCATGATTCAACTGTTGCAACAATAGTTGCACCATAGTTAACACTGTTAAAAAATGTCATTCCACTTCATGGACATTAACACTTATGAAGCCATGAACTGCTCATTAGAACTGTGGCAAATGGCATTTTGTAGAGCTGTACATTCAAGACGCATCACTGTCGCAATTATAAGCCATAAAGAAGGATTCTGAACTCCATAAGAACAAAGACCAACACAAGACAAACCTTGCTTAACAGGCACAAACATCATAACAAAATAAATTCAAAAAGTCTGACAACTTTCCTCCCAAACCCAAAATCAAACTGAAATTATGTGATAGTACAGTTGAATGGCCATCCTGTTCAGCTGCAAGTAGACACTACCTCAAACATTACACTTATATTACAATCACTATGGGAAATCATAGATCGGTCTTCCTCAACACCAACATGTCATGTAGCACAAAATGTTTCTAGGGACTGCCCACATCACAAGTGAACTACCAGTTTACCAATAAAATGAAAGACAAGGTTGCATCGGTATGATATGCATAGCAAACTCCAGAATGACCTTATTGAACAACTGAGTCTTTTTGGCATTTCACTCGATTGCATATGTAAGGCGATATCCAGTTCATCACCTCAAAGCAACATTATCGACCAAAAACATAAGACCGTTTTCTCTAGTTTTTAATAACAGTTTGGGATGCTGCACTCAGAAGCTTTCTTGTTCCTTAAACCATTAGCTAAACCTGTATTTCAATCCAAATGTCCAGTGTCATATGCTACATTTCCACCAATGGACCAGAAACTAAAACGAAAATGAAGGTCATTATACCCGTGACACATATATGGTGAGCAGTACCTATGTAAAAATAAAGAAAGCTGATGGTCTAATTTGGTTATGATTTTTCAGCTGGTCTCAACGCAGCACTAAAGGATCACCAATATCCATTGCCAATCCCAGATGATCTTTACACCATACTTAATGGTGGCACCTGCTTCACAAAGCTTACCTGCAATTTGAAGTGGCAGTAACCTCCAAGGAACAGTTTATCATCAACACACACCGTGGACTATTCCAATTCACTCATTTATCTTTTAGGATAAAAACAAACCCTTAATATTTCATTAGATTATGAACACAATGCTCACAGGCATGGAAGCTGCAGCTTCATACATAGATGACATCATTATTGTTGGGCAATCCAACCAGAAAGAATTGGTAGAGTCCTAACTAGTGTTGGGACGATTCCTAATTTTTATACAATTCCGATTTCGATTCTGATTCCAGGAAAATATTGATTAACGATTCCGATACCAAGTACGATTCCGATTCCTAGGGAATTATTGTTTTGAAATATACCAGGTAGTTTTATACTTATTGTTGGGTAGTTCCCAAATATGTTTGGAAGAGATATTTTATGTCTACACCGTCGTGTTTTGGTTTAAATAAAATTATTATATAGTAAACTAAACGGAAAAATTAGCAAAATGTATTTTAGAGAAAATTTATTTTACTTAATTGGAATACAGAAAAAAAAAAAAGAAAATAGAATTTATCCTTCAGAGCAAAAACAAATAAAATAGAATTTATATAACAGAACAAAAACAAGAAAATTAGAGAATAAATTAACATGATTCATTATTATGGTCCTCTATTTTGGTAACAGATTTAATGAATTAAATAAATAAAAATATAGCGGAAGTGAAAGAAAATATGAAAATGGTGAAAGCCAACGTCCGCCTAAAAAAGTTAAAAAAAACAAAAAAAAAACAAACTTTATTTTACAAAACCCAAAATGAGATTAGAATTTGGGACCCCATCGCTTCAGTAGGACGTTTTGGTGCCATTTTTACCTACTTATTCACTTGTGCCATTTTTACAGAGTACCACATTTTTGATACTGCGAGAAATACGAACCATGCTGAAATGTTATTATTGAAAAAAGCTATTCCTTAACTGTTCTGCACTTTCACCTAACAATTTAATGAAAAAACATACCATAAAAATTTAATTCAACTTGGAAATCTCATCTAAAATATAACACGGTACGTACACTGCACAAGCACCAAAGTAAAATCCCAATTCTCGTCGAGTGGTTCCAATATGGGATCGGTTTGCTATAATGTTGTAACTAAAAACTAGCACCCCTTTCAAATGTCAAAATACTTTTGCTTGTTTTTTGTGAGATAATCTGGTAAGTGTCCAATCAATAATAATCCACTGTTATGTTCGGTTTCTTACAGTTTTTCAAAATTGCAAAAAAACAAACAGAAAAAAATATAGATTCTCGTTCGGGTATACTCCAAAAATGTATCTAATTGGGTAAAAAAGTAACTTAGTTTGTCTTTAATAACATTTGCTTTTTTATTTATTTATTGTTTCACCCATTTTTTTGGCATTATTATTCTCAAAGATTATTCAAAAGAAACGTTAAGGTATTGTGCAATTATTATAAGAAACTATCTTATTTATTCAATAAATATATTTTTATATTTGAAAAATTAAAAAGTTATTAGAACTAGAATATAGTTGAAACCACAAAAACAATTTCTTATTTCATTTCATAATTAGCATATTCATTACAAGCACAGACTAGTTAAAATTAAATTAATTTTCAATTCATGAAATACATTTTGACTGTCTTTAAAATAGTTTAAAAGTATACACTTATATTTTTATCTTGGAAAATTTACACTGTCTTTTGTGTGTCTTGTCAGTAGCTGAGAAACGTGAAAACTAAATTGTCAAACAATATGAAAGATACCAATTAGCAGAAATAATTTCTATCTGTAGTTTGGGAATTATGGCTTTATATTTATTGCTCCATACAGACACATGACGCCAATACGTGTTTTTGCATAAAGGTGTGAAAACTTTTGAATTCACTAATCCCTTTAATGTCCACTTTACTTGTCAACACTTTGAAATTGTTAGATTTTTTCACACATTGTTACCAAGTCTGGCTAGGTGACCCCCCCCCCGGATATATATATATATATATATATAGTTCCTTTCTCATTTTTCCACAGTTAAAAAAATGAAATGTCATCAAAAGATTTTGCAATGACTAATTTTTTTTAAGAGTTTATAATATTCTAAAAAAAGATTTTAAATTAAGACTTAAAAATTCCATAATATATAATAAATAAATAAATTCTATTTCCGACTATTTTCGCACCTAAGCTTGGCTGAAAAATTTTTTTTTTTTTTTGGGGGGGGGGGTTGTCACCCCTCTATGACTGTCACACAGGGCTGACCCGCCCCCCCCCCCTAGCTACGCTAGTGGGTATGAGCCCCTGAACCCTCAGACTATTTTCGGCCATTTTACAGCTTTCGTTAAAGTACGCTAGAGTGCACACTAAGGCTATTCGTGTGCCATATGTGCACCCACACTCGTATTAAAGTGCCATAAGCATAGTAATCTTTCGCGGACAATTTAAAATTAAATGGAAATTAATGTTCAAAAATTGCGGATAATTTTGGAAAGGCAATTGTTTTGTTTTGTGTAAATGTCGATAATACACTACCACAGGACTTGCCTTTAAAATCTTAATTTTCATATAATTTCGGGTGTGTTATAAACAAATATTGCATTCAAAATTGGGTCCGGCAAATAGTTTTTAAAATATGGAAGGAAGCATCTAACACGTGTTTTTGTTTGTTTATAAAGTTCATGGTGTTTTTTTTTAGGGGGGGGGGGTACAAAAAACATAGGCCCCATGTCTTTTTTAGAATAAGTTTTTTTTATTTTTTCGGGATAAAAAGAAAATTCGAAATAGGTATTTTATAAAGAGTTACTCAAGAATGGGGTGGCGTTTTCAGCACACTTCAATCTACTTTAAAAAATATATTTTTCTATACGAACGTGAGACGAGCCCTAAAGTAAAATAATACCAAAAATGTTATCTAATCTAAATTAAAACCAATATTTTATTTTATTTTTTTTTTGGGGGGGGGATCTGCAAACAAGTTCCAAAAAATATATCTAATTGTTTCATGAGCTGAATATTTGAATAGAATGTAAATAAAAAAAAAAAAAAAATATTTGAAAATTGACTTAACCAGTAGTAGCTTAAATTAAATATAAAGCTGTATTTAAGAGATAGCAAAATAATTTTTGTTTTTTCATTTTCTGAAGACCTTAACCACAAACCACCACTTAGCATGTGTAGTTCTAATGTTATTCCAATGATATTCTTTTTGAAACTTCAAAAGAAGCCGACTACTGTCAAAATTTTGCGAAGTAATACATGATCAATTTCATTTTAGAGATATTTCTTTCAAAAGCCTTCTTTTAAAAAAAGAAAAAAAAAGTATATTGTGGCTATTAAACCTTTTACTGTTTAAATAATTTGACTTTGCTCGTTTTATTTTAAGAAAATAGAAGTTGAAAAAGCATTTTCATTCACTATTAGAAGATTTGTCAGTAAAAAAAAACAGTCGCCAAAAAGATAAGCGTTTTTTTTTTTTTTATTATTTTTACTCACAATGTAGAGCCTTGCATACTTCTTTTTCAAGTTAACTCTTTTGTAGTTTTGATTACAATAGATCTGAATGAATGAACCTTGTAAGGGAGGGGGCACTAAGCATTGCCCTGTTAATAATGAATTTCTTTGGTTTCTTTTTATAACATGCTACATTTCTCTCTTGCAGTTAGAAATATTAGGAATTTTTTTTCTTTTTTTCAACATCAGACTAAAAGAATCGTAATTAAGAAATTGGAAAATTAAGGTATTTTTTAACGATGCGATTCCAATACCTCCCAAAATACACGATTCTTACGATTAACAATTCCGATTAATCGTCCCACCACTAGTCCTAACCTACATCCAAGATCTTGGTTTCCAACTCTAGCCATGAAATACTTGTCATTTATCTTCAGTCGCCATGGTTGTTGTCCAAATCCTGCTAATGTGGCAGCTATTCAACACACGCATTTCTGAGACTGGTGAGTTACTATGGAATTTTTTGGTGTCACTCCACCAAATCAAAGCACTACTTACTCAACAAACTTGATGGAGGGCATAAAATGGTCTTGGTTTATTGAGGAGGTAAAAAAAAGAAAATAGAAAAAATCAATAAAAATAAATGAAAGCTAACAAAATATCTTAAATTTTATATAGAAAAGTTTTTAAAATATCGGAACTTTTGGAGATATTGGAATCGGAAAAATGTGTCCCTATTGTACGGGTGGCATTTGGAGAGGTAAAAATTGAAAAAATAAAAAAAAGCTACTAAAAATTTGCATTTTTTTACTGAAAAGATTGTAAAAAATTGGAATTTTGGAGGTATCGGAATCAGAAAAATGTGTCCCTATTTTACGAGCGGCTTATGTCGGGCGGTATTTTGAGAGAATAAAAATAGAAAATAAAAAATAAATAAAAACTAACAAAATATCTTAAATTTTATGCTGAAAAGTTTTTAAAAAATTGGAAGTTTTGGAGGTATTGGAATCAGAAAAATGTGTCCCTATTTTACAAACAGCACATACCTGGGGTCGGCAGTTTTAAATATTTTTCTTGGATGTTTTCTTTTTAATTGATTGAAAATAATGAAATAGCTTAAGATGCATTTCTCTTTTAAAACAAAGCCAATTTGCATTTGTCATTAGTTGGAAAATGCTATTTGAATATTTCATAAACAATGGAAAATAATAACGATTGTTATGCAAAATAAAACGGTATAGAAACAGAATAATTAACAAATTCCCCTCTCCATTTTAAACATGAGTTTCTAAATAACATAGTTACTATATAGAAAACAATTCTTAACTTAAGAACGGATGTGAATGTATTCTTAACTATTCTATACGTTATCTCTACCAAAGAATTCCATATTCCTAATAATAAATATTTGCCCTGTTATTACTACTGATAATGTCATAGATATGTAGTAGATTGATTCGTTTTAATGCAAAAAAAAAAAAAAAATAAATAAGAAAAACGAAACAAAAAACAAGATACAGATCATTATAATAGAAATACTTTTTACTAATATTGTGAGAATTTTAGATTAACACTCTTGGCTGAAAATGATATTTTCCTTTGGTTTTATTCGACTTTCATTTCATTCAGTTTTACGCGATTGCATATGGAAACCTTGAAAATCTTACCGGAAAAAGCACAAACAATTATTTTTAAATTTAAACTTGCGTACATTAATTTAACCTAAAATGATGAATAATCATTTCCAGGCTACTCTAACATTGTAGAAATGTTCAATAAGCCGAAGTCTGAATGGCAAGGTTGTAAAACTATGCGTAATCGCTTAACCCCCCCCCCAATGTGTGTATTCCAGAATAATAGAATTTTATAGTCTCAGCCACTGACTGAGAATAGCTGGAATGTTAGTGGGGAGAAATCCTTGTTTTTGAATAGTGAAGCGTAAAGATAGTTGTATGTGTATAAGTATTTCAGCCAGTTAATAAGGGTGTCAGGACAATATAATTATAATGTTTAAATAATTACCCAGTGTTGACTGAGAGCGGTGGGAGGACTTTTAATTTAGAGGGGAAAATATGAACTACTTCGTCTAAAGATCTTGGCGATCATGATGATATCGCTCAAAGGAAGTAAGGTAGGATTTTATTATAACAAATAAATGTGCATTTGAAAGTTATATAAGATAGTGGGTAATAGTTTAGACATAATAAAATTGTATGAGGAATTTGTTATTGGAAACCTACCATAATTTGGTCTAGAAGGGAATTTCTGCAATCATTTTAAATTATTATATTTATTTTTGTATATATCTACTATATAATAATATAGAACGCTATGCCCCACCTCAAAATGGAATAAAAAAATGGCTACACTTCAGATAACATAGGGTTATTCATTCGATTCTGAGCAATGCCATGTCTCCATGCTAGTTATATATAAAATCAGCAAAAGGAAATTTCACTAAATCATCTTGATTTCCTGTTAAGAAATGATGTTAAAAATGGTGTATGGTTGAGATCTGTCCCTGATATTTAAAAAATTATAGATAAAATCGTAGATGAAGTAATAGCTTCAGTTGAACCAGTTTTTAGAATATATCATTAACATAACAATCGTGTTGAAGAAACATCAATCCTTCTAAATTCTTAGAACACTGAACATATTTAAAATGATGAGTCTTTAATAATTGCACGGAAGACGGTAGACTTTAGTAGTTAAGTTTGTTGCATTATTTATTATTTTTATTAACTGCAAATGTTAATATTAACTATTTATTTCGGTTTTTAATTTATATTTGATTTGTTTTCTTTAATAGATTTTCTTGTCCACGGATGTACTGATATCTAGCAAGTTGATTTTAAATATTACATAAACATTCGACAATTCTATTTTCAGTTAGTGAGAGGGGTGTCTATCTCCATGTTTTCCCTTAAACATGTCAATTGGACTTATATTAATTATAATACCTAATATTATTTTGTTTAATGTGGATGCATTATCAGCAGCTCTCATTACTCTTGCTTCTAATTTGTCCCTCAGTCCCCATTTTTCAATGAGTGATTTTTCTAACAAAGGGAGAAGAAAAGGCTGTATTCTAGGTTGGCAGTATTTTGTGTGAACAGTCGCCAGAGTTGTCGGAAATTTTCTAATATCTTTCTTTTAGAACTTCTCATTTTACTATTGTTTCAGGCAGATCCCATCCCCATCTCTCCCTTTTTTTTCTCTTTCCACTGATTCAGTATAATTGAAAGAAAACAAGAAAAGGAAAACTGATTTTTTAACCTAGTTTCAGTTTTAATCCAAGAGAATGAATATTATAATATTTCTTACCATAATCAACACAATCAGGTTCTATTCTTGCTGAATCTGATAAACTAAGATTTCTAAATGTATCTTGTGTAGTTTCTAACATTTTAGCTGAACATACAGAATCATGACTTTGATTTATATAGTGGCAGATAAATCTTTTATCAAGTGGATTACGGTGAATGACAGCATGTTTTTTTTTTTTAAATAAAAAAACAAAAAAACATGCTGTCATTCACTGTAAAAAAAAAAAAAAAAAAAAAAAGCAACAACAAATGTTCCAATTTCAATAAGAACCATCGTGACAATGCATGTTATTAGTGAGGGCTCTTTAATCATTGTATTACAATTGAACTCATAATATTGATTGCTGTATAAATTTTGGCATTAAAATTGTGTTTTGGCGATGAGTATCTGAAGTGTCATAAATGTATTTTGTGCTGATGTTTTTCTAATTCACGCAACACAAGTGCTGCTGCATCCTGAACCACATTTTGTGTCAGTGCACTTGCACTATCTGGAGGTTTTTGAATGCCTTCAGTGAGCAATGAGTTCGATAGAAATTGAATGGAGAGCTGACGGAAGAAAGATGTCTGAGCGGATTCTGAACCAGATCAATAATCAATAATTGGACAGAAAGACAGAAAATAACTGTGTGCGCCCTCTGCATTAACCACCAAAACGAGTACTAGAAGTGAACACTGTGACAATGAGTTCAGTTTTCCTACAAGAGAGAAAACATGTTAACTTACGAGCAAGAAAGACTTAAGATAGAAGGAGGTTAGAACGGTTGAAAAAAATTCAGATTTATTCGTAAAAAGTGAACCATTTTAATCATTTTATTAATTAAAAAAAAATGAATTATTGTGATACTTTGAAATTTGAAGAAGCTAAATAAAAACTGTTAAATAGAAAGTCATTTAAATTGGCTTTAATGTTTTTAGCAAATATCTATGTATTTAAAAGCTATTTACATCTAATAAGTTTATGAATATCTTAAAACAACACTAGAATAACAAAACTATATATCTATAAAAGTGAAATTGTCTGTGTACATTTCCCTATCAAATTACTGTGTCAATATTCAGTCTACAGACTCCAGATTTGACATAGAGGGTATTGAGATTTGTGAAAATTTTTTAATCAGTTTTCGGACAGAAATTTGGCTTTCAAAAGGTGAAAGTTCAACGGTTTGACCTGTGAAAACTCTACCAAACTCCTCCGCCAATTTTGGTTCTAAACACTTGAAATTTTAGATGTAGGTTATCTGGATATGAGTCAAACTTTTAATAATATACGTATACACAAAGTTATGAACAGTACATAGGGCCTGAGCAAAACTGGGCTGAACTGCTAGTATATAACAATTTTATTCAATTAATAACTAAATGATTGAGTTATAATTAAAGTTAACTTTTAAAATTCCATTGGAAAAGAAGAAAGAATTGTTTAAAAAAGAAATAAAAAAAACAAACAAAAATGAAATACTCCTGAGTAGGTACAGTATGAGGGGAAAACTAGTAAGTGAATGCTCCGTACTGCAAGCACTTGTACCCCCTCAACATAAATACCCCAGACAAACCTGACAAGCAGCTAAATCCCACCCCTTCACAGTGGAGAGCCTAGATGTAAGAGAGCCTTCTACTACAGAAGTTTCTTCCCCAGAACCACTAGACTTGGGAATTCCCTTCTGGATTCCTGCTTCACCAACTGTACTGACATGCAGAAGTTCAAGTGTAACGTGAACCAACATCTTGTTGCCCAACTCCCTGCATAGTATTCCTATAGCTTATGTCCCTGATAGTAGCCCCCTACATCAATGTGGCAATGTGATATATATATATATATAGATATATTTAAAGGAGATTAGAACAATTATCTAAAGAGCAGAGTGTATTTTAATGTAATAGATTAATTAAAATACAGGGAAAGAAAAAGTGCTAGTTGTAATTTACAATAACAATATTTCTTTCAAGTTGAAATGGCAAGTAATTGAATCTTGCAAACCATATAAACCAGGAGATAAATTCTGTGCACTATGTACAAAAGAGACCCTAAAAATTTTGAAATATGAAGATATAAAAAATACAACCACCCTATTAAATTCAAGAGAGGAACTAATATTCACATGCAGTCATAAACGTTGGTTTAAATTTAATAAATATAAACCACCTTAAATCATTAAAAATTACTTATTAGTAAAAATAGATTACAGTATTTTTTTATTCTGTAATAAATTAAGTTAGACTAATTATCTCCCTTACATTCTTTAAATAAAGAAATATGACTAATTATCCCCCTTGCATTATTTAATTATACAAATAACATTATCCTCCAATTTCTTTCGAATTTTAAACCTTGGCGTCCTTTAATCAAAAGTAAGCTAAGGGAAATAAATAAAAAGAACAAGTGTTCTTTTTGAAAATTTATCATTTCATAAGCTGAAAAGCTATAACAAGCATCTATAATATGAGTACTTTAACCATAGTGTAAAGTTTGCGTTAAGCAAGCTGGTTTTCCAATCCGACAGCGTGTCACCGTGAATGAGTGTAAACAACTAATGGCGATTCGGCTGTCCTTTTATAAGGGGGATAACTCAACTTATGCAAAGTCTGAGCGAAAGGGAGATAACTCCTTTCTGGCCTCTACATGCCCCTCCCCCTCGTGACCACAAAAGCAAGTTGTTGTGGTCATCTTTTATGTGGAGAAATACTTGTGCGATTTCCCCCGCATTTGCGGCGACAAACCCCTTGGGGCTCTCGTCCTCCGACTTGACGGTTCCCTTAACGGAGGAGGACTGTATTTTTGGGTATCTCCTCCTGTGGTATCTTCCACTTCCATTTCTTCCTCATGCTCGCTTGGGGATTCCGTGTCGGCGTGTTGTTCCACTTCCATTGCCTCCTCCGGAGATTGTGCCTGTGGGGTCTCCACATTTATAGGTGGGTTCGGGATTTCTTGTCTGATGTTACGAGGGCCATCCACTACCGGGTGTATTCTGCGGAGAAACCGGCAGTTGCGCAATGTCACTCGATTGCTTCCATCGACCCGGACTCAGTACTGTCGGTACCCTTGGGTCTCCACGATTCTCCCCGTCTTTGTCCATCGACGTAGGTGGTTCCCATCCTGGTTCTGGATCTGGACATAATCTCCTACCTGGAGTTCCCGGAGTGGGTGACAATGTTGGTTGTAATACTGCTCGTTCCTCATGTGTCTTTTGGCCATTGCCACTTCCCTTAGTTTGCCTATTTCTGTCCACTGTTTTCGAACCTGGTATTTGTCCCGCAGGACAGGAAGGTGGTCTTTAATGACCCGACCATACAACATCATTGCCGGGGACATGTCCAGATCTTGGACAGGTGTGTTCCTATGGGTCAGTAGTGCTCGGGCCGCCCGATCATGGCACAGGCGTCCATAACTGTCCGTATTGTCCGCCAGTATACGTCTCGCGGTTTTGACGGCTAACTCTGCGCGGCCGTTGCCTTGGGCATAATGCGCTGATGAGGTACGTTTTCGTATGCCCCAATTCCTCAAAAAGGAGTTGTATTCCTGGGATTCAAATGGTGGTCCACCATTCGACGAAATTTCTTCCGGTACGCCGTAGGTACAGAACCAAGTCCTCAAGGTATCGCACACCGTCTTGGCTCTTCCCGACGTCATTAGGGCCACTTCAACCCATCCCGTATACCTATCTGCGTATACCATAAAGTGTCTACCCTGCATCTGGACGAAGTCAACCACCACTTGTTGGAATGGAAATTCCGGGTCTGCTGAGGACATCAAGGGTTCCCTGGGCTGAGATGGTGCGATTTCATTGCACGTGCGGCACTGGGCTCTTGTTTGCCTGATGTTAGCATCCAACCCTGGCCAGAATAGTCGTTGTCTCGCATTCACCAGCATTCCGTTCACACCCTGATGAGCGGAATGAAGAGATTCCAATACCTCTGCGCGGAGTTGTCGAGGTATTAGGATTTTGTTCCCCTTGATGATCACTCCTTCCAAGCAATATAACTCCTCACGCATAGGCCAGAAGACTCGAACTACGGTTGGGATATTGTTACGTGACTGGGGGAAGCCATTTTGAATCAGTCCTTTCAAAGTCCTGCATTCTTCGTCTGTGGCTGCCGCAGCCACAATCCTTTCCCATGTGATGGCTCTTAACGTAGTATCGTTCTCGTACATTGATGTGAAGGCGGATTTGACTGTGGTGTCAATGGATTGGTCCTGGTCTCTTGGTGGGGTGCCCGCTGGGTACCGAGATGCAGTCAGGGGCCAAGTTGAGTTTCCCCGGTCGATGTTTTATCTTGAATTTATACATGAGTGACTTTTCCTTGAAGTTTAACAGGCGTGGGTTTTTTATATTCTCCAGGGCTCGGTCTGAAAATATCTTTACGAGCGGTAAGTGATCCACTGTAATCACCAAGTCTGGGCATCCGAGTATGAACATGCGGCATGATTCCAACCTATAGATCAGAGCCAAGGCTTCACCTTCCACTGGTGCATATTGTGATTCCGCGTCGTTGGTAAAACGGGATCCCGCCAGGATGAGTTTCCAATGGCCATCCCCACAACTCATGTTTAATTCCCCCTCACATCTACAGTGCTTTTGAAACAGAAAATACGATATCCCTGTTTTGCTGTAGTCTGTCGCGAGTCCTGTTGCTCTGTTCATTTCGAACGTTTGGATGCCTTTTTCAATCCTTTTCACTATTATTTTTTTCGATTCTTGGAATATCTGTTCCAATGTCTCATCCTAATAAAATTTCCTGTCCTTTGTTTTCAGCAACTCTCGGAATGGAACCATAACTTCCGCTTGTGAAAATGCATAGGAGACTTGGTTTACGAGTCCAAACCAGGACCTAACCCCAGTAATATTTGTCGGGGTGGGGAAGCTCAGGATGGCTTCAGTCATTCTTCTTGTGGGTTTGACCCCGTTCGCTGTTACTTGAAACCCTGCGAACTCCACTTCCATGTCACAAAGTGAAACTTGTCTGGGTTAAATACAATCCCTCTATCGGCGCAGTGGTTTATATATTCAATTGTGTGCCAGAATGAGGATTCCATTGAGTTGTCCCACAGGAGACTGTCATCTATACACCGAGTTTTTCGAGCCATGTCCATGGTGATATCATCAAATCGACGGGTGTAGCCATCTCCTGATCCATGGAATCCTTGAGGGGCTCGACAGTACCTGTATCGACCCCATTCAGTGATGAACGTGGTGGTGTTTCGTGCAGCTGGAGACAGCGGTAAACTGTGGTAACCATTCCACGCATCGAGTACAGTCTTCCTGGTATGTGCAGGTATTACCGAGACCTGATTGAATGGGGACGAAGTGTGGTGCGTCTCCCTCATGGTTGCCTCGTTCAACTTTTGTAAGTCCACCGTCCGCCTTGGGGATCCATCCTTAATATGTAAAAACAGGACCCCCTTGATGTGTAACTGGCTATTTGTTATACCCCTTATCCGATGGGTAGTTGGAACCAAGTACCCATTTGGGTACCCGAGGAGTCCTTGAATCTCGGGGCCAACAGAGCAAGTTTGGGCTCCTGTGTCCGCGAAGGCTTGGATGGCGTGGGTGCTCACTTTCATCGGCTTCTTTGGCACCCTTCCAAAGGTCACATGGCACTTGTTCATTACAGTTACCTCTGCTGTAACTGAGGGGGGTGGTTCTGGGGCGCCCACCTGGAACTGTTTCCCATTCCACTCAAGGTGAGGAATGTTTGCCGGTTGTCTCTCATTGTGTCTTTGAGTAGGGGCTTTATCCGTGGTGCAAAACATGAACGACTCCCCGCTTTTTATAGCCTCCGTTTTGGATCTATTAATTTTCCGGCACACCTTTTTAATGTGCCCTACTATTCCACAAAAGTGGCACTTGAGTCCCACTGCTGGGCAATCTTTCCGGTTCATCGATCCACCTCGGTGTAGAGGTAGGGAGTACTGGGTCGAAAAAAGGTCACATCTTCAAAATCTGGTGGGGACCCCCTCAAATCAAAATATAAGGTGTATCTAGGTCAAAATCGAAAAAAAATTAAAAAAAAAAATTTTTTCATCTGTTGGCGGCATTTTTTAGATCTGGGGCTGGTTTTTCAAGAAATATGTGTCCGAAATGTCAATATGAGTGATTTCAAGGCATAATTTTGCTTCTTTTGTATCTCCAATGCCCATTAATGGATATAAATAGTTTCAAATGACACAGGGTCATGTATTTAAACAGGTTTTGTGGTATTCTTGGTCAATTTCGGTCAAAAAATGGCCAAAATTGGCCATAAATTGGCCGAAAAACAGGCAAAAATCACAAAAACCATCTTGGGTCACATAAATTATCCTTGTCCACCTTTATAAAGGTATATATTGCTGTAGATACCTAAAATAGACATTGGAGTACGATTATATACAGGTCTCAGATCTTTTTGGGCCTTTTTTGAAGAGAAATAGACCAAATTTTGATCCAAAATTGCCAAAAATAGGACGAAATTGCCAAAATCCTGTTCTCAGTCACTTAATCGATCCTTGTTCATTTCCAATGGATATGAATGACTTCAGACACACATATAAGGCAGAGAACCATGATTATTGAAAAGTCTTGGGGTCTTTAAGGGCAATTTTAGGGGTGAATTTGGCCAAATTGGACCTAAAATTGCTGAAAATAGGCCAAAATCGACATAATCCCGTCCTTTTATGATTTCCAAGTGCTTAACAGACTTAACAAAAGTGACTCAGATATACACTACAAGCACTACAATAATCCATCAAACTTGGCTGCAATCTCTTTGTGGTTGTGCAGTGTGAATTGCATGTTTCGGTCCGAAAGAACATCCCAGTCTCCGTTGATTTCGCATTCGACAATTTGATCTGCATCGATAGTTTGCTTATCATCTGGGTTTGGGTACCTCCATTTTAAGTTCTTCCTTTCATAAACACGCTCCAAATGTTCAATTTCGTATTTCTGGTTGTCTAGGATTTTAGTACAGTACCCCAGAAACCATGTTGGCACATCCACAACACCACACACATCTGATTCACATTCAGGATTAAAGGTAACTCAACCATTTCCTCTGCAACTCGTGGAATGCAAGTGATGGCTTTTAGGGCATCATCATTAGTGGGCAGAGGAATTCTTGTGGATACCGGGCAACCATCCAGGAGTGCGCAAAGATTCATAAGCCGCTCTTCATGAGTGATTTTGTTGAGTTTGAATAGTTCAAGATTTGCAGTTACATCTGATTTGTGGGTGTCTCTGTAATATGCTAACTCAGTCATGACAATCTTCTCTTGTAATTCTGAATGATCTTTTAGCACCGACATCAATTCTTCAGAACTAACACACGGACCACGCCAACTTTTACAATTTATGATCAATTTAGTAGTGTAATTGCTTGCGTTCATCGCTTTCTTTATCTTCTCTTCAACTTTTAGACGGAGAAGAGTCTTTTGTTCTTCATTCCATTCATCTTCTCTTTTGTTCAAAAGTTTTGCAATTGCCGTCAAAATTTTTGATGCACCATCCAATGACACACTGTGCAAGACCATATCGTTTCTCAAGGATTTTGCTTTGAACTTGTTATTCCTACATTTCGAAACAATAGCACGATGATCGAATACTCCAAGTTCTCGTTCACACATAACATTGTTGCTCTCCAGGTCTTTTCGCTCTTCCACGGTCAACTTGTGTATTTGCGTGGCACGAATGTCATTGTACTGCCCAAATCCGTACTCTCTACCACATTGAAGTTCGATCGTTTTGGATGCATGTACACACATATCTTTCAAAAGTTTTATCTCCAACTCAGATGTCGGTTCCTCAATATCTATATGTCTGTATTGAACAGTGTACGCTTCCAAGGTGTCCAGTTTTCCAACTGAAAGATCCTCAAACAACTTTGGAAGAATTTTGCACAGATCATCCTGCGTTCCTACCTCAACAAGATTTAGGAGAGGTAATGAGACTTTATACCTGAACAATGAAAGACAGTTCAACTGACTCAGTAGCAATTCACTATCCAGTAACATCCTCACGATCTCAACATGTTGGTTGCTGAGATGAGTCTCGTCAAGAACCATACGAATGTAAGGCAATGCATCGAGGATCGAGGAGCACGAATATCCCAGTTTAGTAAAACGTCTTTCTCTGTAAAGAGATAGATGTTTAACTTTCTCCTCCCGCTCCACTGCTGCAACACTACTCATTCTACCGGCTGACTCTTCAATACAATCCTGAAAGAGAAATATAACTGTGTCAGGATATTCAAAATGGACCCAAATAAAAATATGAATGAACCCAAGGAGAAGGAGATTTCAACTGTGTGCTATGATTATGATAAAAATAACATAGCAAGGAGACTCTACATTTCAGAGTCTCATTTTGAACTGACCAAATAAACAAAACAACTCCTTTCTCAGATAACACTGCAATGTTATCAATCATTCGATTCTACTAGTACTAGTCCCCAAGCCCCTTGGGAAACTAGTTAAATAACACTTACAATTTTTGTATGAAGCTTTGTAAGAAACATTCTTATGTAAAATTTACCAGATTTGGAACACTGGACGATTAAGGGTATTTCTTTCCGCAAAATGAATGACATCTAGGGTGTAAATCACCGTGAAAATTGTGCTAAAATCCCGATTTTGTACTAAAAAAATGACTTTTATATGCTAAAATAAAACTCAATTTAGCTATACATTGTGCCATTCCTATCCTAATTCATTGACCAAGTAAAAAGAAGTGAAAATACTTAAGTTTCAACTGCTATTTCTTATCCCTTCTTTTGCAAAGATGGGTAAATGGGCGTTTTTGGGCCCCCGGAGCCTAAAAATCTAAAAAATGGCGCCAACAGATGAATTTTGATTTTTTTTCAAAATTTTTTCGATTCTTACCTAGGTTTAGTGTAACCAAGTTATGGGGTTGATATGCCGTTATAGAGAAAGAGCCAAAAGAACAAAAAAATAGGACGATCAAATGACTCTTTGGTTAGAACAGACAAAGGAAAAAGTATGTCAAGAGATACTTATTGTTGTAACGGTCAGAGTTTGGAGTGAGCTGGCTGTTTATTTTGAAACACAGAATTCTAGATGAAATGACAGGCGGTTGTTTATTTTAGAAAACAAGGTTTGAAAGCTGATGACAGGCAAGTTTTCTTGTTGTAAACAAATACAAACTCGTGATGTTTAAAGGGCATTGATGGATATGTATATATTCCTCGAACACAGAGAAGAGAAGGAGAAGAGAGGAGAGAAGAGAGAGAAGGAGAAGAGAGAAAAAGAGAGAATTCGATTTTGGCGAATTCAGATGGTGTTAAAGTCGGGCAGAGATGGCTTTTGACATAAAACACGTATCTCCAATGGCCGAAAAACTTATCTGAACTCGAGTCACAAGCTACCGTTTTAAAATAGCTACAGCCAACTTCCTTCAAACTCTGAAATATTATTAGACCATTATTATTGTGAATAAACCCAGATTAATTGTTTATTCGTGTGTAGAATCGTTTTTATTTCCTTTTTCACCACACTAAAATCCACGGCTCTCTTATCGGCGATGTTTGCCGGTAAGTGAGTACACAACGTCAGGTCCGGAGTATAAATTTAGACGACCAACTGATAATTCTGTCACTACCAATACCAGCAACATTAAAACGGCTAAGAATTATCACCGGCAGTGGTCACTGGAAGGACGAAAATAGTGAGCTGCAAACCGCCAGAGTCGGGTCGTTTTCAGGCTGCCGTAATTGGAGTGGAAGAGTTCTGAGGTCGACGATCGTCTCAACCGATCGGCTGAAGGGGGTGACATTAGTGCATATTTTGATCTGAGGGGGTCTCCACCAAAATCTGAAGACCCGACCCAGTACTCCCTACTTCTACTCGGTGTGATGTTTTTCCGCAATCGTTGCAAGGTTTGGTGCCCCGTGGGGTTGACAGGGCCTTTGCCTCATGCATTTGTTGTACTTGATTCGACTTTTGTACCCCACACATCGCGAGAGGTTGTGTGGTATCGGAAAAGTGTGGCGTTGCTTCATCTGTTGCCTCCAGGCAAACCAACCGTGAAAATTTTAGATCCAAGGTAGGAAGTGTAGCTGCCTCTGCCAGTACCCTTCTCTGGTGTTCGATATTTCTTAACCCTGCCATCATTTGCCCGGCAACCATATCATCTGAGTAATTAACCTGCTGCCGGCAAGTGGGTTCGTTCGGACACTGAATACGAAATTCACAAAATTTCGCCTGGCCACGTAACCTCGATAAAAAATGGGTCACTGACTCACCCTCATTTTGCTTCATGGAGTGAAACGTTTGTCGGTGGACTTCATTGTGTAAGCCTCGAACGGCCACCAGTCGTATTTGATGAAGAAGGAACTCTTCTGCCGCATTGTTGAGTCATTCTGGTCCAATGAGCTCAAACAGTAACCTGTTCGTTTCCGGTGTGCATGCTTCTCGCAGTTCGTTTCGAATTACAGCTGGATTTTCGAGTCTGCACATCTCCTTGTACCGTGACCAGGTGTCTAAAAAGAGTGCCCATTCGCTCTCTGTTGAGTCCAGACTCAAAAAGAATGCAGCGACCTTCTATAGAAGGTCGCTGCATTCTTTTTGTTTGCGACGTGTTTGCTCGTTCATGTAAGATGTCCTTCCGTAATTGGATGTTTTCTTTTTGTAACTCGACTAGTTGACGTAATAAGAGAACGTTTTCTTGTTCCATAGTGTGACGATATCTTTGGTTCAATGCTGCGATATAAGTATTTCACGTTTTAAAGTGACAATATGTTCGTAGCGCCATGTAAAGTTTGCGTTAAGCAAGCTGGTTTTCCAATCCGACAGAGTGTCGCCGTGAATGAGTGTAAATAACTAATGGCGATTCGGCTGTCCTTTTATAAGGGGGATAACTCAACTTATGCAAAGTCTGAGAGAAAGGGAGATAACTCCTTTCTGGCCTCTACACATAATTCCTGATTTCAAAAGGCGAAAAATTAAAAGGTAAATATTTGTACGTATGTTTTTATGTATATGTATATATATGTGTGCACTTTTTCATATATATGCATGTATATATTTATGTATGTATGTATGTATGTATGTATAATATTCTACTTAAACCAAATTTATATTTAT